>NW_025745745.1:23937-81048 GCF_021184085.1 Oncorhynchus gorbuscha | reverse complement strand
ACAAAAGAAACAGTCATGTAGAACTTAATTCACTCCGATCAAACAGGGTTAATAAGAAAAAGGATGTCTTCAGAAAATCTCCACAGTTTTTTCAGTGTAATCCATCATACCACCATCAAATTGATGAGGTGGAAAGAAACAACATTGCCAGGCACCCTTATTTGTTATAACCCCACCTTACCTCCAGCATTTAGTGATGACATCTTTAAGTCGTGTTCCAAAGTGCCATCATGAATTTAACATGTTTACTATTATGGGGTTATATCCTTCCTGTTTGGCCCTGTCTGGGGGTGTCCTCGGATGGGGCCACAGTGTCTCCTGACCCCTCCTGTCTCAACCTCCAGTATTTATGCTGCAGTAGTTTATGTGTCGGGGGGCTAGGGTCAGTTTGTTATCTGGAGTACTTCTCCTGTCCTATTTGGTGTTCTGTGTGAATCTAAGTGTGTGTTCTCTAATTCTCTCCTTCTCTCTTTCTTTCTCTCTCTCGAAGGACCTGAGCCCTAGGACCATGCCCCAGGACTACCTGACATGATGACTCCTTGCTGTCCCCAGTCCATCTGACCGTGCTGCTGCTCCAGTTTCAACTGTTCTGCCTTATTATTATTACCCTTCTGATGACCAGGTGGCGAATCGCATCTCTGCATGTCTGGCAGACATATCAGTGTGGATGACGGATCACCACCTCAAGCTGAACTTCGGCAAGACGGAGCTGCTCTTCCTCCCGGGGAAGGACTGCCCGTTCCATGATCTCGCCATCACGGTTGACAACTCCATTGTGTCCTCCTCCCAGAGCGCTAAGAACCTTGGCGTGATCCTGGACAACAAACTGTCGTTCTCAACTAATATCAAGGCGGTGGCCCGTTCCTGTAGGTTCATGCTCTACAACATCCGCAGAGTACGACCCTGCCTCACACAGGAAGCGGCGCAGGTCCTAATCCAGGCACTTGTCATCTCCCGTCTGGATTACTGCAACTCGCTGTTGGCTGGGCTCCCTGCCTGTGCCATTAAACCCCTACAACTCATCCAGAACGCCGCAGCCCGTCTAGTGTTCAACCTTCCCAAGTTCTCTCACGTCACCCCGCTCCTCCGCTCTCTCCACTGGCTTCCAGTTGAAGCTCGCATCCGCTACAAGACCATGGTGCTTGCCTACGGAGCTGTGAGGGGAACGGCACCTCAGTACCTCCAGGCTCTGATCAGGCCCTACACCCAAATAAGGGCACTGCGTTCATCCACCTCTGGCCTGCTCGCCTCCCTACCACTGAGGAAGTACAGTTCCCGCTCAGCTCAGTCAAAACTGTTCGCTGCTCTGGCTCCCCAATGGTGGAACAAACTCCCTCACGACGCCAGGACAGCGGAGTCAATCACCACCTTCCGGAGACACCTGAAACCCCACCTCTTTAAGGAATACCTAGGATAGGATAAAGTAATCCTTCTCACCCCCCTTAAAATATTTAGATGCACTATTGTAAAGTGGTTGTTCCACTGGATGTCATAAGGTGAATACGACCATGCTGGTCATTTATGAACATTTGAACATCTTGGCCATGTTCTGTTATAATCTCCACCCGGCACAGCCAGAAGAGGACTGGCCACCCCACATAGCCTGGTTCCTCTCTAGGTTTCTTCCTAGGTTTTGGCCTTTCTAGGGAGTTTTTCCTAGCCACCGTGCTTCTACACCTGCATTGCTTGCTGTTTGGGGTTTTAGGCTGGGTTTCTGTACAGCACTTTGAGATATCAGCCGATGTACGAAGGGCTATATAAATAAATTGGATTTGATATTATAAATCTCTACTGTCATTCAATCAATTACATTATACAAGGCCGACTTCTTTCAGTTCTTACAACTCAGAAATCATATTCAGTCACTTCAACAGAATATGGATGAACCTAAGGCATCTAGCATAGAAAAATACTGAAAGAAACTGCTATGACAAAGAAGTTGATTGCCAAGTTATATCAAGGGCTGATTGAAACTTTACTAGGTGGTTCAGAACCTTTAATGAACAAATGGTAAACAGAACTAAATGAAGAAATGAAGGAGAATCATTGGTCACAGATGTGTTAAAATGTTCATACCTGCTCCTACAAAGACATGAACTAATGCAATGTAAGATCATTCATAGGACTTACTATAGTCCTGCCAGAATGCATGTAATGTCACCCAGACATGTCACATCTCTGTTGGAGATGCAAAAAGCACAAAATAAACCTATTACATATGCTGTGGTCCTGTGACAAACTGACACCAGTCTGGGATAATGTATGTGCTACCATTTCATTAGGTCTAGGAATTTATATCCATTCATCTCCACGATTATGTTTGTTGGGAAATGTAAATATTGGTGATCAATATCAGAGAAAGTTTTGTAATCTAGATCGACTTGCTGCAAAAAAATGTAAAGCCATTAACTGGAAATCCTCATCTCTACCCTCAGTTCAAACCTCCAGTTTGTTACTATCTAGCTACATCCCATTAGACTTATAAAATCAAACATAAGCCAGATAGACATACTCTATTTGACAGAATTTGGAAATGTTTCAACCATCTTAGAGAATGTTTTGTATAGTTGGCATTTTGTTTTTGTGTTTGTGTTTAATTAAGAGCATGAGTAGCTAGTGGTAGGAAAGTAAAAAATAAAGTTTAGTCTTATTGACCGTATTAAAATTGTATTAAAACTAGTGAACTATTTGGTTACACTTTACAATGCAGTGTCCTTATTACTGTGTAGGTCTAACTCCTGTAAGTACTCCTGTAAGGTTCAGGGCTAGTGGACAAATTAAATACATAATGGGATACATCTCTCTTACCGTCAACAGCTGTGAATAGACCCCACAGCACCAGAAGCAGAGCAAGTCTGGATACGCTTCCACACATACTGACCAACTGCACAACCAAACGTTGACCGGACACTGCCTGCTGAGACCGACTGTATTTACTCAGTAGAGGAACACAATAAAACTTAATCAAACCAAAGTGATGCTCCTTTGACTCGGTTGACTTGGTTATAATGGACCTTGAGAGCTGAGAGGAGGAAGTGGTTGTGTTTTCTAGCTTCTACCTGTCTTATTCTTTCACAGAAACACTTGGACCTCTGCTAGTGCATCTTGGTCTTTGTGACTGGGGTCTTTGTAGAGCTCTCACCACAGAGAGGTTTTATGATCAGCTACAGACACATCAACAGGTCCACTTCCTTCTTTAGACACAAACAACGATAGATTCTGCACCACCATAAGGCTGAAGAGTGCTTTTTATCAAGTGTAGAACTGATGCAGGTATTAGTTAGTTTCAATAAACACTGAATCGGCCAATGTGTCCTCATTTTGTATTTTTTTGTAGAAGAAACCCTGATAGGAGAAGCAATTTTTTGCCTAAGTGGGAAGTGTCAATAAATCAGCATATGTCCTGACACCTGTCATAACTGCAAAAGGTACACTGCCTTGTTATGTAGATATTATGCTTGTGATGTCTTTCTACCTCAGTTTATGGCGGGACAACCCCTGGGCTGAAACACAAACTCCAGATGGTGGAGTTATCGAGACAGCAGCACCTCCTGCCCCTTACTTATTGAAAAAGGTGTTTAGTGACTACCGCTTCCACCCCGACTCGGCACATACCTGGCACGAACTCGGGACCTCTGCATTGCTAGCACACGTGACCGTTCTCCCTCATGCATCTTAGCTGATCACGCCACCTCAAAAGCTCATGAGGCGACGCAAGCTGGACACTTAAAGCTGAGGCGCAAGGTTGGGGTCAATTCCAGTCAATTCATGAAGTACACTGAAATTCCAATTCGAAGTCCTATTCCCAATTCTCTTCGATGCCTTTCAATTAGGAACATTTGGAATTAGAATTGGAATTTGGTTTACTTTCTGAATTGACCTGGAATTAAAATGGAAGTGACCTTACAATGACCCTGCTGAGGAGGAAGTTTCACACATCTCCACGTGCTACATTCATCCCTTAAACTTCCTCAACAGCGCCCCCAGTGTTGAGCTGAGCGCAACTGTTGATCCGAGTCATTAAGCACCACTGTAAAGGATGTCGTACCGCTTCCTTAGCGAGTACTGCCAACCCCCAATGACCCTGCTGAGGAGGAAGTTTCACACATTTACAACATTCTGCTCAATCCACTGAAGAGGCCTCTAAAATAACTAGTATGAAACGTTACAGTTGATTCAAGACAATCTTTGTTGGGCTGAACATAATATTTGATCTCTCTCAGAATCCCCTGTGCAAGAGGACCCAGTCAAAGAAGCATCACTTTGGTTTGATTGAGATTTATTTTGTTCCTCTGAGTAAATACACCACATCTGTAGTCGGTCTGAGCAGGCAGTGTTGGGTCAACGTTTGGTTCTGCAGTTGGTCAGTATGTGAGGAGGTGTATCCAGACTTGCTCTGCTTCTGGTGCTGTGGGGTCTATTCACAGCTGTTGACGGTAAGAGAGATATTGCATGATCTATTTCATTTGTACCCTAAGTACAGAGTAACAATGAGTAATTATAGTACTTGTTACACTGAGTTAGGAGGAGTTAGGCCTACACAGTAATTGTTCATTACAGTTTTAATAGTTAAGAATAAACTGTCCTTTTCACTTTCCTACCGTTAGCTTCATGATCAATCAAACCTATCATATGAAAAAATACTCTCAGAATCTGCTTCTCTTCCTGTTTGCAGACTCAAGTGAACATGTTGGGAACAGGAGGAGCAGCTGTTCCTCTAATCTGCCACAACCAAACACTGAGTTACATTACTCAAATGATATGTTATTTAAATAGAGTGAAGAGGGATGAGTGTCCAGTGTCATATTGATCTGACCCAAAACATCCAGACAGCACTTGTGACCCCAGAGTCACACTACAGCTAGAGAGTGGCAGAATGTTTCTACACATCACCAACATACAGCCATTTGCTGAAGGGAACTACACCTGCTGAAGGGAACTACACCTGCTGAAGGGAACTACACCTGCTGAAGGGAACTACACCTGCTGAAGGGAACTACACCTGCTGAAGGGAACTACACCAGGAAGGGAACTACACCTGCTGAAGGGAACTACACCTGCTGAAGGAAACTACACCTGCTGAAGGGAACTACACCTGCTGAAGGGAACTACACCTGCTGAAGGGAACTACACCTGCTGAAGGGAACTACACCTGCTGAAGGGAACTACACCTGCTGAAGGGAACTACATCTGCTGAAGGGAACTACACCTGCTGAAGGGAACTACATCTGCTGAAGGGAACTACATCTGCTGAAGGGAACTACACCTGCTGAAGGGAACTACACCTGCTGAAGGAAACTACACCTGCTGAAGGGAACTACACCTGTGAGTCTTTCAAAGTGTTTGGAGTTTTTCCAGGTTATAGAGCTCTCCAGCTTGTAGTCCTAAAAACCGAAAATGAGTTACCTCTGATTCGTTCAGATCTTCCCATGGGGCAAATTAGTTACCTCTGGTTCGTTTAGCCCTTTCAGTGGGAAAAATTAATGGGGAAAGAATAGGGTTTTGGAATAAACGCTGAAAACAAGGTCAGAGGTTAACACAGGCTTCGGAGATCTTATACGTTTTGTTCTATGAGATACTATCCGTCAGTTAACATGACCAAGGAGTTAGTGAGAATTACGTATGTCCTCTGTATGGGGTAAAACAATCTGGTACACTGACTATCACATCCATGTTTCAAAAGTCTATAAAGTGAAGAGACCAGAGTCAGCTGCAAAACTACAGTATCAAACCCGTTTCTCTACGACCTCTCTCCCTAAAATTATATTTATGCGACCCCTAGTGGCACTTGTTTGTAACTTCGGTTGGTCTCTTGAGTGTTAGAAGAATAAAAGACAATTCATTTTTTAAGCATTCCCAGCAGCAGATTTATGACACATTGTATAACAAGCTGATGTCACAACATACATTTTTAAACAACGTTGTAGTGTATTGATAAAAGTAGATAACAAACACACAGCCACAACAAAGGACATTACAACATTGTGTATCATAAAAAAACATTTGATTTATAAAGAGTGAAGAAAGAAAACCACACACAAAAACACACACACCATGAAAGTAGTCGACATTATGACATTGTGTAGGTTATAATATCACCACACTTGATTTATAAATAAGTGAAGAATAAAACCACAAACAAGTCTAGTGTGGATTTATCATGTTTCATCATTAACCAACTACAAAATATATTTACATACAGACTGTATTTAGATATACAATAACCAGCAGGCCTATGTGTGTCAGCCATTCAGTCCACTATTCAGTACCCACAATGCCTATGGATAGAAACCGTCTCCGAGCCACACAGATGTGTGTGAGGCAGTATGGTGGTCCCTCAGTTCTCGTCACCCTCTAAAAGTTTCCTAAGATTGATACAACAGAATGGCATAGATATTTATTTTTAAAATATATACTTCTGACTGCATCTTTATCATTATTTGTAATGATTTCAGCTCACCTTCTACATTGCAGGTCATCTGGTCTCTCAGGAGATATTCTGCATAAAAGAAGGTCATTTAAATATCGACTGAATGGAGTAACATAACAACAATGCAGCAAATGCAACTCATTTGCATGTATGCAGTTACCATGACTACCACCTCAAAACATAATTCCAGAGCTTCTCGTTCAATGAGAGAATACGGTATAAAACACCCGCCCAAAAAACAAGAGGACTTAAACCTACTTCTTTACAACACCTTGTGCTTGTTGCATCATACGCTTGGCTGAGGAGCTGAGGGAGTCTAACCTGAAACACAAAAAGTACATTTTTGAGTAATGTTTGAATTTTGGGGTTATTGTAACCCATTTTACATTTACATTACATTTAAGTCATTTAGCAGACGCTCTTATCATCTGTTTCAAGCATTCTACCAGGACGATCAAATAAAGTTGTACAAATACTCACATTTTGAATGGACTGGAGATTGGTGTGGTCCTGAAAGAAATGAACATGGTCAATGTATTGATAAGAACCATATTATCTATGGAAACAGCCAGTCAGTGCCGTTTCTAGGCTTAAGTGACGTGAGCGGTTGCTTAGGGCCTCACAGCCACTAGGGGGCCCCCAACCAAAACAATGTTTTTATATACAGTAAATATCATATGTTTTAGGTAGTCAGTCGGGGTCTCAACATACTGTTGAATTGCAGGACATTAACTTTTAAGCTGCCAAGAGGAAGGGCAAAAAGCGAGAAACGGCCCTGCAGACAGTGATGTAAACACTGACATAATAAACATGACCACTCTTTGATTAAAGAAATACACATCTTTACCAAGTTGAGAGAATATTTAGTGCATTAGTGACATGATGAGTCACAAAGCAGAACAGATATCAACATGGAGCAGAGTGCATGATGCTGTCACCATGACTACTCTATGACCACCACAGAAGTACATCATTCTTCTGTAACGTTCCATTCTTCCCTGTTTCAAGCACTTTATAAAGATAATGAAATAAAGTTGTAAAACTATTCACATTTGTGATGGAGTGAAGGTTTGTGTGTCTCTGGTTGGTGGACTGGAGGTTGGCGTTTCCCTGAAATGAATAAAACATGTCAATGTACTAACAAGAGCACACAAGTGTTTTTTAACCTGTGTGGCAGAGATTTTTTAACAATTATATTAGCATGTTTTAGGTTGTCTTACAAATAGATTTGATGGACCTATTGTCCCCTTACAGGTTCTTTAGAATAAGTCTCACCATGCAGTTGTTGTCTTTGTTGGAGTCCTGATGAATTCTGGGTCAGACACTGGGGCTTTTCTGTACATCAAATTAGAGATCAACTGGTAAACAACTGGCAGTCAAATCACATATTACATTCATAGTAACTGTTCTTTTGTTTCAGGGTAATATTTGTATCTTTACCTGGATGAGGTAACGTTTCTCCTCTTAAGAAACCAAAGTATTACACAGATTCCAGCAATGAGACACATTGAACCCATCACTGCACCAACCACTGTCCCTGTGAATGAGAGAGATGTCAAGAGAAGACAGAGGTCAACTTCCCAGGTACACTACACCAAAGCCTCATACATGTACAGTCATGGCCAAAGGTTTTGAAAATGACACAAATATACATTTTTCACAAGTCTGCTGACTCAGTGTCTTTAGATATTTTTGTCAGATGTTACTATACTGAAGTATAATTACATGCATTTCATAAGTGCCAAAGGCTTTTATTGACAATTACATGAAGTTGATGTCAATATTTGAAGTGTTGACCCTACTTTGTCAAGACCTCTGCAATCCGTCCTGGCATGCTGTCAATTAACTTCTGGGCCACATCCTGACTGATGGCAGCCCATTCTTGCATAATCAATGCTTGGAGTTTGTCAGAATTTGTGTGTTTTTGTTTGTCCACCCGCCTCTTGGCGATTGACCATAAATTCTCAATGGGATTAAGGTCTGGGGAGTTTCCTGGCCACGGACCCAAAATTATCAATGTTTTGTTCCCCGAAGGCACTTAGTTATTACTTTTGCCTTATGGCAAGGTGCTCCATCATGCAAGAAAAGGCATTGTTCGGTCACCAAACTGTTCCTGGATGGTTGGGAGAAGTTGCTCTTGGAGGATGTGTTGGTACCATTCTTTATTCATGGCTGTGTTCTTAGGCAAAATTGTGAGTGAGCCCACTCCCTTGGCTGAGAAGCAACCCCACACATGAATGGTCTCAGGATGCTTTACTGTTGGCATGACACAGGACTGATGGTAGCGCTCACCTTGTCTTCTACGGACAAGCTTTTTTCCGGATGCCCCAAACAATCGGAAAGGGGATTCATCAGAGAAAATGACTTTACCTCAGTTCTCAGCAGTCCAATCCCTGTACCTTTTGCAGAATATCAGTCTGTCCCTGATGTTTTTCCTGGAGAGAAGTGGCTTCTTTGCTGCCCTTCTTGACACCAGGCGTGCAGATGCACTCACACCTGCCTGCTGATATTCCTGAGCAAGCTCTGTACTGGTGGTGCCCCGATCCCGCAGCTGAATCAACTTTAGGAGACGGTCCTGGCGCTTGCTGAACTTTCTTGGGCGCCCTGAAGCCTTCTTCACAACAATTGAACCGCTCTCCTTGAAGTTCTTGATGATCCAATAAATGGTTGATTTAGGTGCAATCTTACTGGCAGCAATATCCTTGCCTGTGAAGCCCTTTTTGTGCAAAGCAATGATGACGGCATGTGTTTCCTTGCAGGTAACCATGGTAGACAGAGGAAGAACGAATGATTCCAAGCACCACCCTCCTTTTGAAGCTTCCAGTCTGTTATTCGAACTCAATCAGCATGACAGAGTGATCTCCAGCCTTGTCCACGTCAACACTCACACCTGTGTTAACGAGAGAATCACTGACATGATGTCAGCTGGTCCTTTTGTGGCAGGGCTGAAATGCAGTGGAAATGGCAAATAGCGACTTTGCAATTAATTAAAATTCATCTGATCACTCTTCATAACATTCTGGAGTATATGCAAAATGCCATAACACAGAGGCAGCAGACTTTGTGAAAATTAATATTTGTGTCATTCCTAACCTCTTGGCCACGACTCTAAATATGGCTCTGCACTACACCTGAAAGTTGAATAGGAAAAGAGCCAGTCAATAGGTTGATTATAACCTGTCATTATTAGAATAACAACCACTTACCACTGATCCTGTCATCATCAGAGACCTGAGATTGACTTAGCACAGAAATACACAGGAAGTACTTCATCATGAACACAGGCAGTACATCATCATGAACACAGGCCGTAAATCACCATGACATCATGTTCCTGATCATGTCAATATATATTATGGTGGTATTAACCCTAACCATTTCTCACCTGCAAATGAAGCTTGATCCCTAGTTGGAATCACCATGGAAACATCCTTGACGGCCCCAACGGATGATGCTACACACCCAACCCTGGTGTCTTTGTCAGGTAGACTGGACGCTGCCACCACGGCAGTTATGGTGACAGTGACTGTTTGATTGGGATGGGTGACATCAGCCATGGTGGATTTGTCTAGACTGATGTTTTCTATGTGGTCCCAGGTTACTATAGGAACAGGTCGTCCAGTAGCAGAACAGGACAGAGTGGTGTGACTGTTGTTGGTTTGTGTGATGAGGAGTGAGGGTCCATACAGCTCTATAGGACAACAACAGACAGGTCACAGTGAATGTAAATACTATCATGTTTTAATGTACATCAAGGTCAAATGGATGCATGATCATTTGAGGGAATTGTTCCTAGGTTAATCATTTACACACAGGTCACAGTAGAACAATGGATTGAAGGCATTGGAGGCCATTGTTCCTGTTTTAAAGGGACATAACATTTTTTAAGACGTCAAAAGTAGTCTAATGTTAAAGTGAATTCACATTATACAATTTGGATTATAGAGTGTAATGTCCCTTAAACCCCTCCTTAGTTATCATATATTACCATTAATTTGGAGGCAGGACCTGCCACTGATAGCTCCCTCTGGATAGGCGTTAAACAGACACTTGTAGCAGGACTCGTCTCCTCTTGACACTCCTCTGATGACGATAGAGCAGTTCTGCAGACCCTCGTCTTCAAACTCCACGTTCCTCTGAAAAGGTGGGTTGACTACTGGTCCAAATCGTTTGTTGTAGGTGGCCACATTTTCAGTCGCCCCTGGTGTCACTTTCTGCCAGGTGACTTGAAGCACATCTTTGTGTTTCATGAGCCTGCAGCTGAAGTGAGCATCCTCTCCCAGGGTTGCTATGACAACCTGATGTGTTCTCACCAACTGAGAGAGCCCTGCATGAAGATAGTTACAGCCTGTTTAGTACACACATCTAATACAGCGCTACATTTTAGCAACCTGCAGTGAACACTGTGAAGGGATAAGACAACTGCATAAATACATTTAAAGGCATATGCAGTGTTGCATCAATCATTTCAATTCCCATTCTGTATGTTTGTACATTTCAAAGGACTCTAGGAAGACTAGCCCTTGGTGGGCTAAAATAAATCCTATCAAATTCAATGCTGGAATATGTAACTTTTTGGGCAACCAGACCAAATTCACAAAGAAATTCATTTATAGAAATGATATATCTGTCATTCTCATTGACAGCAAGTCTAAGAAGTGGTAGATCTGTTTTATGTGAGCTGTTTCTATGCTTCCAGTTTTGTTGAAGCTGAAAGTACAATATTTTGGGGGGTTTTGGAAAATATATTTCAGCGTGTTTTAGATGGTACAATGATTCTCTACACTAAGCATGGATGGGTTTGTCACATAAACTGAAATTAGACAAAACTACTAGAATATTTGTTAATAAGACACATGTATTTTGAGCCAAGACAGTATTTTAAGCTGAGAGTTTCAGCAAACTCAGTTTTTTTGATTAATCTCAAATTGAGTAAAAATCATTGGCTCAGTGAAGTATTCCATGTCAGCTAAAGAATCCCCCCAATTCAAATGTCCAGGAAACTGGGATATTTAGGCCCCTTGGACTTTTTCTAAGTTGCATGTTTTACAGTATAGAACAGGAAGATGTTGATGTTTGTATACTGATGGTGACTGGACCGGCTATTCACCAGTTAGCTTCAATAATGTTCAAAATATAATACTTTTCATTGAATTAAATATATTCCTTTAAGGACTATCTGCAGTTACAACTTATGCATAATGCACCTATAAGTGTAGTGTAGTTATCTACATCTCATAATGAAACGCAACTCTGAAATTGATAATACTGTATAACTTACATTTAAGACCTACAAACCTATCATGTATTTCATATGAACACAGATGTAACTCACCCTCAGGAAGGAATAGCAGCAGAAGAGTAAGGTAACTTTTAACACGAGCCATGGCAGCAATGTGTGGCCAGGTGAGGCAATGTGTGGCCAGGTAAATGGACCTCTGGATAATGTGTGGCAAAGTAGTATTTCATACTAGAAACCGTTTTCAAATGAGGCATTGTGGGAGGCATGGTAACGTAGTCCGTTGGATAGTTTAAATACAAGCTATGTTGTTTTAGTTCAAAAACTAACAAGAAACCTTGTTGGCCAATTTTGTGTTGTGAGCTCCTCCCACAGAGAAAAGGACAGTTGCTAGTCTCTCCACAACTCCTCCTCTAGTGAAAGTGAAAGTAAACACAGAACAGTATCAGGAAAACACCGTTGCAAGGTTGGAGGTAATAACATTATGTATCATCAAGCTAAATGAATCTAATGGTGAGATTAACTTAACCTATATGAAGGGTTTCTCGTGTGTGTGTCAGTACCATTGCTTGCTCAAAGATGTAGCTGTGAAGTAAGTCTCTCCCTACAGCCGTTTGATTGGCCCAGCAAATCGAGTGTGAAATCAAAGATAAGGGTGGCGTCTGAACTATGCTTCCACACAGCAAGCAGATTTGATTTGTACGTATATGATACATGTGCAGCCAGCATGCACAACCAAGTGTGTATATGATACATGTGCAGCCAGCATGCACAACCAAGTGTGTATATGATACATGTGCAGCCAGCATGCACAACCAAGTGTGTATATGATACATGTGCAGCCAGCATGCACAACCAAGTGTGTATATGATACATGTGCAGCCAGCATGCACAACCAAGTGTGTATATGATACATGTGCAGTCAGCATGCACAACCAAGTGTGTATATGATACATGTGCAGTCAGCATGCACAACCAAGTGTGTGTGGGAAAGACATGTAGTAAGATATTCATGTGTCAAGGGAAATGGACTAGCCTGAGTACCAGTCTCTAGCTAACATTCAATGTTTTAGAAGAAACATTAATGCCTTAAATTACGAATTGTTTGCAGTCAATTTACACACAGCTTGACTCACTGCAAGGCCAGCCTCTCCCATCTCCTCATTGTTTTTCAGGAGCATATTTTTTTTAATTTAACTAGGCAAGTCAGTTAAGAACAAATTCTTATTTACAATGCCGGCCGTATTCAGGGGCAGAACAACAGATTTTTACATTGTCAGCTCGGGGATTCGATCTAGCAACCTTACGGTTGCATGGAGGGCTGAGTGTCCGCAGGTTTTTGTGTTAATTAAGACCTAGACAACCAAGTGAGGCGAGTTCCTTGCTAATTAGTGACCTTAATTCATAAATCAAGTGCGAGGGTGGAGCGAGATCCCGCAGACACGCGGCCTCCGTGGAATGAGATTGACACGTGGCATTTGCCAGGACGGGTTGTGCCGGCTCAGCGCTCCTGGTCTCCAGTACACCTCTTCGGACCAGGATATCCTGAGCCGGCTTTACGCGCTGCATCTCCAGTGCGCCTCCACAGTCCAGTACGTCCTGTGCCTCTTCTTCTCTTCTCTCACCAGCCCGGTACCACCAGTGCCGGCACCACGCATATCAGGCCTCCAGTGCGCCTCCTCAGTCCGGGGCCTCCGGTGACGGTCCCTAGTCCGGGGCCTCCGGTGACGGTCCCTAGTCCGGGGCCTCCGGCGACGGTCCCCAGTCCGGGGCCTCCGGCGATGATCCACGGTTCGGTTCCACAAAAGCGTGAGGGGGGGCTGCATCCAGAACCGGAGCCGCCACCGAGGGTAGATGCCCACCCGGACCCTCCCCTATAGGTTCAGGTTTGCGGCCGGGAGTCCGCACCTTTTGGGGGGGTACTGTCACGCCCTGACCTTATATGTTTTTCTATATATATTGGTTAGGTCAGGGTGTGACTAGGGTGGGTACTCTAGTTTTTTGTATGTCTAGGGTTTTGTATATCTATGTTGGCCTAATATGGTTCCCAATCAGAACAGCTGTTTATCGTTGTCTCTGATTGGGGATCATATTTAGGTAGCCCTTTTTCACACTTTCTGGTGTGGGATCTTGACTATGTAGTTGCCTGTCAGCACTAGTGTATAGCTTCACATTTCTTTTGTTAGTTTGTTCGGTGTTCAGTCTTTTTAATAAAGAGAATGTGCGCACACCACGCTGCGCCTTGGTCTCCTTCATACGACGATCGTGACAAAAAAAGCACTACATTTCATGAAGAAAAGCAATAGCATCAGCAATATTGTGTACATTCAGAAAACAATTCTGACAAATGCAGTATATCATGCATAAAACTAATTAGCTCACCTTTTAGAAATGACTAGACTATTAGTATAATAAACAGGTAGCTGTAGTGTGCAGGAGACATGGTGAAACTGAGTTATATTAGTCACGAGAGGGAATTTGAATTTTCCTCTGTGTCCAACCAACATGAGGTTGGATCACATATGGCCTCATACACCAGGCTAAAAGTCAACTCAGCTGGTGAGACTTTAAAAACATTTTTAAACAGTGTACGCCAGTGTCAGAACCATTGTTTTAGTTGAAGGTTAAAGGAACTCTTCTCATGACAAAGCAAAGGAGCTAAAATATTACACACACATAGCCAAGTGAGCCTGGCGCAGAGCTATAACAACCTACCCCTGATTTGAAATGGTGATGTTACTGTAAACAGAGCTATAACAATCTACCCCTGATTTTAAATGGTGATGTTACTGTAAACAAGGAGGAGCTATAACAACCTACCCCTGATTTTAAATGGTGATGTTACTGTAAACAAGGAGGAGCTATAACAACCTACCCCTGATTTTAAATGGTGATGTTACTGTAAACAAGGTGACAATGGGCAGTTTCTTTTTTAAATACAGCATATAGTTTTATATCACAGGTGGTAACACAATCCATATAAAGAATGTTTAATAATTAAAAACAATTCAAACATTTTACAGATCAAGCAAGAATAATAGCCTGATTTTATAAACAGTGTCAAATCAAGTGGAAATGGAATCGAACACAACAAGCAACATACATTATCAAAATAAATAACAATAGAAACTCAAACAAGACGATATATCAAAGAGCAAAAATGTGCATTATCATCATTACATTCTGAGGTCTCAAATACATTCACACATTACACTGGTATAACAGGAAGAACAAAACTATCTGTAGTTCCACAGATTTATAATAACAATGCACTGTAAACTTAACTTGAACAAAAGTGCAACAAGGTCAATCATATTGAAGTGGGTTGAAATAAAAATAAATTACTAGGTTATTTAGAACATAAAATAAATAGATACATCTATTCTACTTGGTGTATGTTATAATAAAGTACAGTCAAACAGTAGGTGGTGCTGTCCTAATAGATGATGAGGTAACCTAGCCTGACGACTCAAACTATATTCTTCCACTGCTTTGTCCTTCACCACATACGTTAGTCTGAATATGGGTAGGGTTATTATTGAAGTTGTTTGTGGTGACGAGGGGCACGACGGGCGTTGTACAAAACAATGTCTCCAGCGATTGGATTGTCTCTAAGCAATCACAGTAACAGCCAATGATGAATTTTCAAACCCCTGTTTAACCCACGTGTGTTCTAGCTCTGACTCAACCCATCGTTACTGGACAAATCAGATGGCCCAGAATGTGTTGGCATTCGGTGAAAAACTGGGGAGGTACTCAAATCCAGACTCATTGCGAAGAAGAAACTAATATCCTTGGGTGTAACGTTTGGCCGGAGCAAGGAGTTTGGGTAGCCAGGCAACAAGTAACCTACCTCATATCACAACACTCACCTACAAGAGGTCATCAATCTCTCAAACCTAAAAGTGCCATTTCAGTACCTCTAAACAGCATTAACCATATCATGGCTTGTATAATAAATGTGTTAATTAGCTTATTTATGACTGTGTAAGAATGATTCAACAAGGTTCAACATCCAGGCTCAGTAACAACAGGCTCTCCAGTCCTCAACAAAAACAGCTGTCAGCTTCGGTGCATATAAGCACAGGCAGCAACAACAGACAGATGTTTACACAATGCTCCTAAGACGGTCCTGCTCGTCTGCTGTGGTTGCCAACGCTGCTTGCCTGCAACCTGCCAGAGAGAATGTGAAGGTTACTATACTGTACTACAGTGAATCTAAAAGGACGTTATCCATAAACATTCCAGAGCTCCAAGGCATCAGTTTATTTGATAAAGGACAGAACCATATATCGAGTTGATGACTCAATTCATTCCACTTGTCTTACTAAGACGATTAAAATAAAGATAATCTTGTGCGGACTCACCTTTTTTCTTTTGAAGCTCGACACAACCAAAGATGACTAAAAGGGAGATGATTAGGAACACTGGGATGCCAACCGCCCACGGGGATGTCCTCTTGTCATCTGGAAGGTGAAACATGAAACTCCAGTGAGCATGTGTTTGGAGAGACAGCATTTACTCCGAAGAGAAAAACAAGGAATTTTACACCATTTTTTAATGCATTCAGTTTGAATAACATGTTGATATCATGTTCTGTACCATCTATCCAATCATATCATCCATCACGTAGCTTCCCTGAGGGGCTGGAAACCACCCAGAACTCAACACAACACTTGACTACAGTGTGATTTTAAAATGGAGTGACTCGTGATGCTTTGCCATGGTGGTCAATATTAAACCCAACTGGTGAGATAAGATTACTAACAGCACTAATAGCATCACAACATTAGCCTCTTGGAACCAGCCTGAAATCGCTGCGTTCTGTTTTCAGGAAACAGAATGTTGCACTATTGCACGATGATGCTGGTTACAAGGCTATCACAACATGACCCTGGGGATGATGTAGCCTGTTAAATAGAACGCCAAATACGTGTATCCAAATGTAAATGTTTATTATTAATATCATGAATTTGGCATGCCATTTATAGATCTAGGGTGGATGTTTTCTCAATGTTGTTTTCAAGTTGGACCATTCTGACACGCTAAAAGAGTATGGTTTAGAAGTATATAATACGTCAACATTACGTACCCTCTTCAACCTCCCTCTCTCCAGGGAGAATAGGAAGCAGGACCCGCTCGTGTCTCTGTGTCCTCATCCCATTGTTTATGATACAGTCCACGTATCCCCCTGAGCCTGGCAACAGTTGGAGGGTGATGTTGCTATTGGCTGTGACAGTTTGGTCTTTGTTAATGACAGTCCAGTTGTTAGGTGTCTTTATGAGTGCTGCAGCAGATAAGTTCCATTGGATCCAAGGTGCTGGTTTACCTGTGGCAGAGCAGCTGACCACAACTTCCATGTCTGCTTTAGGTTCAGTGCTGGGGACTTTTTGCATTGTGGCTCTCACTTCAGATAAACCTTTGAATAGATGAAACAGGGAATATTAGATCATATTGATTTTTATTTATATGACTTATTTTACCAGACAGATCAATTAAGAATAGCCTTCAAAATATGTATCATGTTTTCATATGTTTTGACACCAGCAAATGTCCCTTATTAATGCAGCAGAGTTCATGGTCGTTCAGACAGTTTTGGGAAATCCTGCCAGTGATGTAACAATGCCAATATGGTGATTTTATAGTTGAAGTTAGCTGGTGTTCTAAACTATAGTGTTTCTATTCCCCTAATAAAACCCCTAATAAACTGCTCCACCTGTATTAATCAGATATCCTTCCTTAGTAAATGTCCTGCTGTTAAGGCTGACTAAAGGATGATTCTATATTTAGTGAAGCACCAGATGTAAGGACCTTTATATTACATGTATTGGGGTTTTTGCTTATAAATGTATTAGTTTAGCATCTACAGTACATTCGTAAAGTAT
The DNA here is from genome assembly GCF_021184085.1 of Oncorhynchus gorbuscha. Lineage (NCBI taxonomy): Eukaryota > Metazoa > Chordata > Actinopteri > Salmoniformes > Salmonidae > Oncorhynchus > Oncorhynchus gorbuscha. The sequence goes on along the minus strand of NW_025745745.1, from coordinate 63,494 downwards.
TCAAACCTCTTCCATTTCTCCACATTTAGTTACCTTACAGGCTTATTCTAAAATGGATACAATAAATACAAAATCCTCATCAATCTACACACAATACCCCATAATGACAAAGCAAAAACATGTTTAGACATTTTTGCAAATCATTAAAAAAAAAACGTTTACTACATTTGAGGCTGTAATGTAACAAAATGTGAAAAAAGTCAAGGGGTCTGAATAGTTTCCGAATGAACTTTATGTATTGCTTATGAAGTCTTTATGAATGCTCGATAAGAGTGTTTCCCAAAATATATAATCTTCAAGGATACTCCCAGTGACTAACACTTCTATACCAGCACACCTGATTCAACTAGGTCTAATCAAGGGCTGAATAATTAGTTGACCAGGTGTGCTTGTACCTGTGCTGACCTACGATTATTATTTTGAGTTACAATATAACTTACATTAAAATGTTGTAACTTCAACTGAATAGAGAACAATAGAGGTACGCCCTAAAACCGTTATTATTCAGTGCATTAAATACCTTGAACGGTAAGACACGTCTGCTTGCGTCTTGATCCACTCGGGTAAACATTGAAGGAACAAATATAGCAGGCTTCGTCTGCCCATGTTACGTTCTTCACGGTAATAGACGTTGAGTTGAGAGATGCTTCCGTGAAAACCACCTTGCCTCGGTGCGGGTCTATGATTTGAGCTCCAAACCGCTTGCTGTAGGTGGCCAGATTCTCCACCGAGTCGTCTTTGAACAGCCTCTGCCAGGTGACTTGCAGCACACCTGTCGGGTCCGCATGAGTGCAGGTATATGATGCGTCGGCATTGAAGTCAACCCTGGTGTCTCCTCTAGCTACGACGTTGACAGAGACCGCTACAAAAGGAAGAAGGCAAGTTAACAGGTGAATAAATAAAAACAAGTTTAGCCTACATACAAAATAATCAATAACCTGTCAAACGTGGGAAATGTTGTTTACCTAAACCATCTCATCTTATATGAGCAAAATCAACCCCTAGTCAGAAGCAATGGAAAACAATTTACCTTCAGAGAGCAGGCATAAGAGAACGAGAAAAGTATTCATTCTCAACTGGTGAATGTTGACTTAAACTCTTGGTTTTGTTTCTCACGTTGGACCATAATATATTGCTTCGTTAGTTGCACGTGAAGTGAGTCAGATTGTTTTTGGAAAGCCCTTAAATTGATGAGGGGATATAGATTAGCCTAGTTCCCCAGTGGTTCCCGGCCGTAGCCAATTACAACGTGACATCTACTGTAAAATACATGACAAGGAAGAAGGAACTGTTAGTATTATTTTTTTGTGGCGCACATTATGCTGAATTGAATGACGTCATTGCAACAAAATAAACGCGGAAATGTATTTATTTTGACGTAACATTTTTTTGGTTCACATGCTCTGTGCCAAACTAAACTACAATGTAGAGGTCACCACATCAAAGGTATCGAAAGACTACTGTAACCACAGCAAGTTCAAAACCAATTGGCTGCTAATGCTCCACCCCAGAAACTTAACATGCCTACACTTGATGAACATAGATTTCAGTCAATCTACAGTACCAGTTAAAAGTCTGAACACACCTAATCATTCAAGGGTTTTTCTTTATTTTTAGTTTCTACGTTTTAGAATAGTAGTGAAGACATCAAAACTATGAAGTAACACATATGGAATCATGTAGTAACCATTTGTGTTAAACAAATCAAAATATATTTTAGATTTTTCAAAGTAGCCACCCTTTTGCCTTTGACCGCTTTGCACACTCTTGGCATTCTCTCAACCAGCTTCACCTGAAATTTCCAACGATCTTGAAGGAGTTCCCACATATGCTGAGCACTTGTTGACTGCTTTTCCTGCGGTCCAATTCATCCTATACCATCTCAATTGGGTAGAGGTCGGGTGACTGTGGAGATCATCTGATGCAGCACTCCATCACTCTCCTTCTTGGTCAAATAGCCCTTACACAGTCTGGAGGTGTGTTGGGTCATTGTCCTGTTGAAAAACAATTGATTTTCCCACTAACTAAGCGCAAGCCAGATGGGATGGCATATCGCTGCAGAATGCTGTGGTAGCCATGCTGGTTAAGTGTGCCTTGAATTCAAAATAAATCACAGACAGTGTCACCAGCAAAGCACCATCACACCTCCACGCTTCACGGTGGGAACCACACATGTGGAGATCATCCGTTCACTAACTCTGTGTCTCACAAAGATACGGTGGTTGGAACCAAAAATCTCATTTGTACTCACCAGACCAAAGAACAGATTTCCACCGGTCTAATGTCAAATGCTAGTGTTTATTGGCCCAAGCAAGTCTCTTATTGTTATTATTATTATCATTATTATTATTATTATTGTTGTCCTTTAGTAGTGATTTCTTTGCAGCGATCTGACCATGAAGTCGTAACTCATGCAGTCTCATCTGAACAGTTGATGTTGAGATATGTGTGTTACTTGAACTCTGAAGCATTTATTTGGGCTGCAATTTCTGAGGCTGGTAACTCTAATGAATTTATCTATGGGTCTTCCTTTCCTGTGACGGCCCTCATTAGAGCCAGTTTCATCATAGTGCTTGAGGGTTTTTGTGACTGCACTTGAAGAAACTTTAAAAGTTCTCAATTTTCCAGATAGATTGACCTCCATGTCTAAAAGTAATGATGGACTGTCATTTCTCTTTGCTTATTTGAGCTGTTCTTGCCATAAAATGGACTTGGTATTTTACTAAATAGGGCTATCATCTGTAAACCACACCTACCTATCATCTGTAAACCACACGTGTTAATTCAAATGCATTCCAGGTGACTACCTCATGAAGCTGGTTGAGAGAATGCCAAGAGTGTGCAAAGCTGTCAAGGCAAAGGGTGGCTACTTTGAAGAATCTCAAATATAAAATATATTATACACTATTATTGGTTACTACATGATACAAAATGTGTCATTTCATAGTTTTTATGTCTTCACCAATTTACTACAATTTATAAAATGGTAAAAAATAAATTAAAACCCTTATATGAGTAGGTGTCCAAACTTTTGACTGGTGCTGTACATAAAACATTTTACAATGTGGGAAATGATGACGCTGTGTTATGGTAATAAGGTGAGCATTTTATGAGTGAGACATTTTCAAGATTTGAAATCTATTACAGTAAGTAATGTGTCTATCATAGGGGTTCACAGAGTTTCTTCAACATGCTTCTCACATTAAGTGCTGTTCTGGTAATTGTGTCAGTAGGAAGTTCCCAGATTCTCATCCGGGTGGTTGCTGGTCTCCATTGTTAGTCTGGTGTTGGGGGTTGTGGAATTTCCTCTTCCTAGGAGATGTGTAGTGAGTGACTGTGTCTGAATGTCATGGCAAAAGGGGGAAGTCCACTGCCCCAGTAGGTAGAAAACACTAGTTGCATTACACAAGTGAAACTGAAAGCTCTTTAGATACTTATGTGACTTCATTAATTGAAGGTGATGTTAACATCACATTAGTATAACCAGTGGTGTACTATCATGTGCTACTTCAGCAGTTTTTGGGTGTATCTACATCACATTAGTATAACCAGTGGTGTACTATCATGTGCTACTTCAGCAGTTTTTGGGTGTATCTACATCACATTAGTATAACCAGTGGTGTACTATCATGTGCTACTTCAGCAGTTTTTGGGTGTATCTACATCACATTAGTATAACCAGTGGTGTACTATCATGTGCTACTTCAGCAGTTTTTGGGTGTATCTACATCACATTAGTATAACCAGTGGTGTACTATCATGTGCTACTTCAGCAGTTTTTGGGTGTATCTACTTTCACATTAGTATAACCAGTGGTGTACTATCATGTGCTACTCAGCAGTTTTTGGGTGTATCTACATCACATTCCTAAATAATCATGTGCTACTTCAGCAGTTTTTGGGTGTATCTACATCACATTAGTATAATAAGGTACTTTTTATCTGCTACCCATACACATTAGTAACCCCTGACACCCAAAGGTGGTGTACTATCATGTGCTACTTCAGCAGGACAGGGTGTATCTACATCACATTAGTATAACCAGTGGTGTACTATCATGTGCTACTTCAGCAGTTTGTAAATTTGTCTGTGTTTGCTTAATCACAGGAAGTATAAATTATTTATACTTTTATTTTAGCTACTTCAGCAGTTTTTGGGTGTATCTACATCACATTAGATATAACCAGTTGTTTTTACTATTGTTAACTCAGGCAGTTTTTGGGTGTAGAACATCTTATTTAGTATAACCAGTGGTGTACTATCAGTGTACTTCAGCCTTGTTCAGGTGCAGAACACACAGATTTTTGCCTTGTCAGCTCAGGGTTCGATCCAGCAACCTTTTGGTTGTGGCCCAACATTCACCATTAGGCTATAACCATTATACTTAAATTCAAATACCTTTACTCAAGTAGTATTTTACTGGTACTGGTTGACTATCATTTTACTTACATTTTTGATTTAGTATCGTTAAGTATGACAATTGGGTCCACCATTGAGTATAATATAGTTCATTTTATTATCCTAATTGGGTTATAATTGTACTGGTCACAGTTTTTTTATTACATCATAAAACTTCATGCTACTTCAGCTATTAAAGTATTTTCTGTAATTTGACCATTTACAGTCTAGTATAACCAGTGGTGTACTATCAGCCTTAAGGGTGGAGCAGTTAAGGGTTTAAGGGTGTATCTACATCACATTAGTATAACCAGTGGTGTACTATCATGTGCTACTTAAGGGTCAGCAGTTTAGCCTTAAGGGTGTATCTACATCACATTAGTATAACCAGTGGTGGATCAGCCTTCAGCAGTTTTTGGGTGGAGCATCCATTAGTATAACCAGTGGTGGATCAGCCTTCAGCAGTTTTTGGGTGTATCTACATCACATTAGGGTGGCATAACCAGTGTGGCAGGTAGCCTTAAGTGTGGCAGGTAGCCTTAATGTGCTACTTCAGCAGTTTTTAGGTGTGGCAGGTAGCATTAGGGTGGCAGGTAGCCTTAAGGGTGGCACTTAGCCTTAAGGGTGGATCAGCATCACATTAGTTAACCAGGGTGTACTATCAGCCTTCAGCAGGGTGGATCAGCCAGCCTTAAAGTGGTGAATTTTTACTTCAGCAGTTTTTGTTGCATCACTATCCGTTCACAGCGCCGTGACTAAGTCCTTTTTCAAATATAGCACAGCGACACCTAGTGGAACTGCAGTTTTATTTTCAGTTTTTGTTTCTTTAAAATTAGGAACTAAAATGTGATTTTAATAATCATGTTGCTGTGGAGGTGACAGACAGTTTTTGGCCTGTCTCTACTGTTCAGCAACACTAAAACCAGTGGTGTAGCTATAGTAATACTTCAGCAGTTTTTGGGGTATCTACATCACATGCATGCATATACCAGTACCAGTAAATTTGGACTACCCCTACTCATTCATGGGTTTTTATTGATTTTTTGTGGCAGGTAGCCTAGCGGTTAAGAGCGTTGAGCCAATAACCAAAAGGTTGCTGGTTCGAATCCCTGAGCCCATAACCAGGGTGCCATCATGATGGCTGATCTCAGCAGGGTGTCTCTACATGGCCCATTAGATAACCAGGTCTGAGTCATGTGTTACTGTCAGGAAGAATAAAATGAAAGAGGATCCACTACTGGAGGGTTATAACCAATACTCTGGGCTACTCAGCAGTTTTTGGGTGTAACTGAATCACAATTCCAGGAAACCAGAGCAGTCATAATGATACTACAGTAGACACTTTTTCAGAAATCACTGTACACTTTGATATCCTGTGATTGTATAACGGGTATTGGAATGTGTACTAAGAGTTATCTGGTAAAACTGAAAGTAGCCTAGTTTAGAGAGGTGGGCCAGTAACCAGAAGGTTGCTAGTGTAAATCCCATGCCAGACGGGAGAAACTTCTCCAGGGCTATCTGCAGTGTGTACAGTGTCACACTGTAGGGGTAAATTGTGTACATATGTAGTTTTGATAAAAACCCTTGACAGGGGAAATTGAGTAAAAGGTATGTTCTAATCCAAATATATGAACCAAGCATTGTCATTATATCTTGGGAAGAACCTGTTTAATATTCTGGTTAGCAGTTGTGGTCTTAAATGACTGTGGTGACATTGATGCATGTGACAGATGTCTCACTCAACCAGAGGATGATGCCAGCTGCATCTCAGCACCTTGTATCTAATGTACATAAAAACAGACACAGTGAAAAGACAACGATAATCATTTGAAACATATTTCTTAACAATTGATGTAGTCTACAGTACAGAATTAGACCATGTAAAATATGTTACAAACTCAACGGTAAATCTAAAGTATGGGGATAGGTCAGTACAATCAGATTTTTTTATTTTTTTATTTCACCTTTATTTAACCAGGTAGGCAAGTTGAGAACAAGTTCTCATTTTACATCATTGTAATTTGACCAGTGGCCAAGATAAAGCAAAGCAGTTCGACAGATACAGGGTGGACACAGAGTTACACATGGAGTAAAACAAACAAAATACAGTCAATAATACAGTATAAACAAGTCTATATACAATGTGAGCAAATGAGGTGAGAAGGGAGGTAAAGGCAAAAAGGCCATGGGGGCAAAGTAAATACAATATAGCAAGTAAAACACTGGAATGGTAGTTTTGCAATGGAAGAATGTGCAAAGTAGAAATAAAAATAATGGGGTGCAAAGGAGCAGCCTTAAGGGTGGAGTAGCCTTTTAAAAAAAAGGAACTAAAATGGACTGATTTTAAGGGTAAGCATGTTGCTTAAGAGGTGGACAGACAGTCATGGTGTCTCTACTGTTAAGGGTGGAGCAACACTTAAGGGTGGCAGGTAGCCTTAATACTATAGGTTTAAGGGTGGCACTAGCCATGCATGGTGCATACAGTACCAGTCAAAAGTTTAAGGGTGGCAGGCATTTATTTTTTATTGATTTTTTGCCTTAAGGGTGGCAGGTAGCCTAGCGGTTAAGAGCGTTGGGCCAATAACCAAAAGGTTGCTGGTTCGAATCCCTGAGCCCACTCCAGGGTCGCCATCAATGATGGCTGATCTCCGAGGGTGTCTCGGGGAGTGGCCCAAGAAAAGGTCTGAGTCATGGTTACTGTAGGAAGGAATAAATGAAAGAGGATCCACTACTGGAGGGTTATTACAATACTCTGGGCCACTCTGGTGGCCTCGGTAGTAACTGAATCCAATTCCAGGAAAGGAGAGCAGTCATAATGATACTTACAGTAGACACTCATTATCAGAAATCACTGTACACTTTGATATCCTGTGATTGTATAACGGGTATTGGAATGTGTATTAAGAGTTATCTGGTAAAACTGAAAGTAGCCTAGTTTAGAGAGGTGGGCCAGTAACCAGAAGGTTGCTAGTGTAAATCCCATGCCAGACGGGAGAAACTTCTCCAGGGCTTCTGCAGTGTGTACAGTGTCACACTGTAGGGGTAAATTGTGTACATATGTAGTTTTGATAAAAACCCTTGACAGGGGAAATTGAGTAAAAAGGTATGTTCTAATCCAAATATATGAACCAAGCATTGTCATTATATCTTGGGAAGAACCTGTTTAATATTCTGGTTAGCAGTTGTGGTCTTAAATGACTGTGGTGACATTGATGCATGTGACGCTGTCTCACTCAACCAGAGGATGATGCCAGCTGCATCTCAACACCTATGTATCTAATGTACATAAAAACAGACACAGTGAAAAGACAACGATAATCATTTGAAACATATTTCTTAACAATTGATGTAGTCTACAGTACAGAATATAGACCATGTAAAATATGTTACAAACTCAACGGTAAATCTAAAGTATGGGGATAGGTCAGTACAATCAGATTTTTTTATTTTTTTTATTTCACCTTTATTTAACCAGGTAGGCAAGTTGAGAACAAGTTCTCATTTACAATTGCGACCTGGCCAAGATAAAGCAAAGCAGTTCGACAGATACAACGACACAGAGTTACACATGGAGTAAAACAAACATACAGTCAATAATACAGTATAAACAAGTCTATATACAATGTGAGCAAATGAGGTGAGAAGGGAGGTAAAGGCAAAAAAGGCCATGGGGGCAAAATAAATACAATATAGCAAGTAAAACACTGGAATGGTAGTTTTGCAATGGAAGAATGTGCAAAGTAGAAATAAAAATAATGGGGTGCAAAGGAGCAGCCTTAAGGGTGGAGTAGCCTTAAGGGTGGAGTAGCCTTAAGGGTGGAGTAGCCTTAAGGGTGGAGCAGCCTTAAGGGTGGAGCAGCCTTAAGGGTGGAGCAGCCTTAAGGGTGGCAGGTAGCCTTAAGGGTGGCAGGTAGCCTTAAGGGTGGCAGGTGGCCAGGGTGGCAGGTAGCCTTAAGGGTGGCAGGTAGCCTTAAGGGTGGCAGGCAGCCTTAAGGGTGGCAGGCAGCCTTAAGGGTGGCAGGCAGCCTTAAGGGTGGCAGGTAGCCTAGCGGTTAAGAGCGTTGGGCCAATAACCAAAAGGTTGCTGGTTCGAATCCCTGAGCCCACTCCAGGGTCGCCATCAATGATGGCTGATCTCCGAGGGTGTCTCGGGAGTGGCCCAAGAAAAGGTCTGAGTCATGGTTACTGTAGGAAGGAATACAATGAAAGAGGATCCACTACTGGAGGGTTATTACAATACTCTGGGCCACTCTGGTGGCCTCGGTAGTAACTGAATCCAATTCCAGGAAAGGAGAGCAGTCATAATGATACTTACAGTAGACACTCATTATCAGAAATCACTGTACACTTTGATATCCTGTGATTGTATAACGGGTATTGGAATGTGTATTAAGAGTTATCTGGTAAAACTGAAAGTAGCCTAGTTTAGAGAGGTGGGCCAGTAACCAGAAGGTTGCTAGTGTAAATCCCATGCCAGACGGGAGAAACTTCTCCAGGGCTTCTGCAGTGTGTACAGTGTCACACTGTAGGGGTAAATTGTGTACATATGTAGTTTTGATAAAAACCCTTGACAGGGGAAATTGAGTAAAAAGGTATGTTCTAATCCAAATATATGAACCAAGCATTGTCATTATATCTTGGGAAGAACCTGTTTAATATTCTGGTTAGCAGTTGTGGTCTTAAATGACTGTGGTGACATTGATGCATGTGACGATGTCTCACTCAACCAGAGGATGATGCCAGCTGCATCTCAACACCTATGTATCTAATGTACATAAAAACAGACACAGTGAAAAGACAACGATAATCATTTGAAACATATTTCTTAACAATTGATGTAGTCTACAGTACAGAATATAGACCATGTAAAATATGTTACAAACTCAACGGTAAATCTAAAGTATGGGGATAGGTCAGTACAATCAGATTTTTTTTTTATTTTTTTTATTTCACCTTTATTTAACCAGGTAGGCAAGTTGAGAACAAGTTCTCATTTACAATTGCGACCTGGCCAAGATAAAGCAAAGCAGTTCGACAGATACAACGACACAGAGTTACACATGGAGTAAAACAAACATACAGTCAATAATACAGTATAAACAAGTCTATATACAATGTGAGCAAATGAGGTGAGAAGGGAGGTAAAGGCAAAAAAGGCCATGGTGGCAAAATAAATACAATATAGCAAGTAAAACACTGGAATGGTAGTTTTGCAATGGAAGAATGTGCAAAGTAGAAATAAAAATAATGGGGTGCAAAGGAGCAAAATAAATAAATTAATTAAATACAGTTGGGAAAGAGGTAGTTGTTTGGGCTAACGATGACGCAAGGCTCTTACACAAATATAAAGCATTCACATATGTCATCAGACAGGACACTTTTCTGGAATTTTTACTTCAGAAATGTTGCATCACTATCCGTTCACAGCGCCGTGACTAAGTCCTTTTTCAAATATAGCACAGCGACACCTAGTGGAACTGCAGTTTTATTTTCCTTTTTGTTTCTTTAAAAAAAAAAGGAACTAAAATGACTGATTTTAATAATGCATGTTGCTGTGGAGGTGACAGACAGTCATGGCCTGTCTCTACTGTTCAGCAACACTAAAACCAGAGGGAGCCATAGTAATACTATGGTTTGCTCTGGTACTACACACATGCATGCATGCATACACAGTACCAGTCAAAAGTTTGGACACCCCTACTCATTCATGGGTTTTTATTGATTTTTTACTATTTTCTAAGTTGTAGAATAATAGTGAAGAAATCAAAACTATGAAATAACACATGGAATCATGTAGTTACCAAAAAAATGTTACACAAATCAAAATATATTTTTTATTTGAGATTCTTTAAAGTAGCCACCCTTTGCCTTGATTACAGCTGTGCAAACTCTTGGCATTTTCTCAACCAGCTTCATGAAGTAGTCACCTGGAATGCATTTCAGTTAACAGGTGTGCCTTGTTAATTTGTGGAATGTCTTTCCTTAATACATTTGAGCCAATCAGTTGTGTTGTGACAAGGTAGGTGTGCTATACAAAAGATAGCTCTATTCGGTAAAAGACCCTAACTCAACAGACCTCCAGGCTGTATAAGGACTATTTGACCAAGAAGGATAGTGATGGAGTGCTGCATCAGATGACCTGGCCTCCACAATCACCCAACCTCAACCCAATTTAAATGGTTTGGGATGAGTTGGACCGCAGAGTGAAGGAAAAACAGCCAACAAGTGCTCAGCATATGTGGGAACTCCTTCAAGACTGTGAAAAAGCATTCCAAGTGACTACCTCCATGAAGCTGGTTGAGAGACTGCCAAGAGTGTGCAAAGCTGTCATCCAGGCAAAGGGTGGCTACTTTGAAGAATTTAAAATATATTTGGATAAGTTTAACACTTTTTTTGGATGCTATGACTCCATGTGTTATTTCATAGTTTTGATGTCTTCACTATTATTCTACAATGTAGAAATATTGAGATGCAAAGAATGTGTTCCTCCATTAAATCCACACTGACAGGTGTAGTTCCCTTCATCAGATGGATGTTGGTGATGTGTAGAAACACTCCACCACTCTCTATCTGTAGTGTGACTCTGGGGTCACAAGTGTTGTCTGTACCAATATTTTTTGGGGTCAGATATGACACTCGACAGTCATTCCCACTACTTATCACTCTAGCTTACATATTACATAAATAATGTCGTTAATGGTTTGGGCAGGTAAGACTTCCCAAATCTGTTTCCAATGTTTCTACTTGAATCTCTGTAAAAATGAAGGGACATGGCTTGTGAGTATATTGTTTAAATGAAAATGTTTATTTTGCATTTTTTTAAATGCACAATTTTTTGCATTAGTGAAAGGTGTGTAAAAAAACAACGTTTTTTTATTACACATTCACATTCAATGAGAATATTAATGAGAATGCTTCCCTGAATAGTTCAAATGTTGCTGCTTCCCTGAATGCAGTTCAAATGGTGCTGCTTCCCTGAATGCAGTTCAAATGGTGCTGCTTCCCTGAATGCAGTTTGCCCTGAATGCAGTTCAAATGGTGCTGCTTCCCTGAATGCAGTTCAAATGGTGCTGCTTCCCTGAATGCAGTTCAAATGGTGCTGCTTCCCTGAATGCAGTTCAAATGGTGCTGAGTGGATCTCCTATTGTTATACAAGGTAATGCTGACACATGAACATTTCACTAATATCAGAGGACAGGACCTCTTTCAGTGTTGTGTGTGCTTTGTGTTTGAGGAAAGGACTAATCTTACGTTCAAAGACTGTGCACACACCCCACACCAGCAGAAGCAGAGAAAGCCTCAAGGCACGTCTTCCACACATAATGACACACTGCAGAACCAGACGTTGGTCCAATATTTTCTGCTCAGACCAACAGCAGAACAAAAGTCAAACCAAAGTGATGGTCCTTTGACAGGTTGTATCCAGTCACATAATGTTGTGACGGCACCACTTCCTCTCGGCTGTGTAACTGTATTCTATTTTCGGTGTTCCTTTCACAATGACAATACATCCCTTGGGCTCTGCAGTACAACCACTACATATAATAAACTGTGTCAAGAGCTCATCTTCCTTGCTCTAGCAACAATGATAGCTTCTGACAGCTCTTCAAGACTGAGGGGTGTTTATATCAAGTGTATGTAAGTGATGGTTAGATCTGGTCCTACAGGAAATGAACCTACCAACTGCTATGATTATGATTCAACATTATTATAATCATTCAATGATTAACTTTTAAATACAAATTACTTTTTAATACATCTGCAGCAGGGCAATAAAGTCCAGGGGCCTCATTTATAGAAGCCAGAAGCTAACCAGCTAACTAGCTACAAGCTATTTAGTCATTGTTAGCCACTGCTAACTGTTTTTTAACCTGGATAACACTCGCCAGTCCAGCTTCCCTGCCCCATCCACCGCTGCCCCCCTGAGAGCCCAGAATAGAGCCCAGAATAGAGCCCAGAATGTACGTGCACCAGTAGTGATGCGTTGGTAAAATCACCGGGAAGCCAATCCAGAAGAAAAGCCATATTACAACCTGTTGTGATAATTGCATTGTTTGCTCTGTAACCTGTTAGTTCATATGCTGTGACACCATGATGTATAGACCTAAAGGCTGAGACAATAAGAAGACACATTGGCAGAATAAATTCAACCACACCTTTTTAAAATTAATTACACTATATAACTGAGATCAACATCTGTCCGGTGAAGTCTACAAAACATATTGCTATGTAACAAACAGTTATGTGACCTATAGCATTGTCAAACAAGGTAATGTTTCCAACATTTTCAGACTACTAAACAACTATTGGTTTAGGACCATGGAGAGTTACCTCGAGTTACAGCTGCCTCCAATATTCCAGCACCATTTCAACATCTAATCACCTATGCTTCGTCTAATAAAGTGATAATGTCATGTTTTGTCATTAATTATCATGTCTTGTCCCTGTGCTTCCCCTTCTATTCGTTTCCCTCTGCTGGTCTTATTAGGTTCTTTCCCTCTTTCTATCCCTCTCTCTCCCCCTCCCTCTCTCACTCTCTCGCTCTCTCTTCTCTCTATCGTTCCGTTCCTGCTCCCAGCTGTTCCTATTCCCCTAATCATCATTTAGTCTTCCCACACCTGTTCCCGATCCTTTTCCCTGATTAGAGTCCCTATTTCTCTCCTTGTTTTCCGTACCTGCCCTGTCGGATCCTCATCTATAATTCACCGTGCTGTGTCTATGTTTTGCCCTGTCGTGTCGTGTTTCCCTCAGATGCTGCGTGGTGAGCAGGTGTCTGAGTCTGCTAGGTTCAAGTGCCTTCCCGAGGCAACCTGCAGTTCTCGATCAAGTCTCCTGTCTGTTCTCGTCTTTACGAGTAGTATTATGCTTTTTGTTTTGTAAAGTTTATTACTGGATTAAAAACTCTGTTTTCGCCAAGTCGCTTTTGGGTCCTCATTCACCTGCATAACAGAAGGATCCGACCAAGGAATGGACCCAGCGACTACAGAGGCTCGTAACACTGCCGTCGAGATCCAAGGAGCCATGCTCGGCAGACACGAGCAGGAATTGTCTGCTGCTCGCCATGCCGTGGAGAACCTGGCCGCTCAGGTTTCCGACCTCTCTGGACAGTTCCAGAGTCTTCGTCTCGTGCCACCTGTTACTTCCTGGCCTGCCGAGCCTCCAGAACCTAGGGTTAATAACCCACCTTGCTACTCCGGGCAGCCCACTGAGTGCCGCTCCTTTCTCACCCAGTGTGAGATTGTGTTCTCTCTCCAACCCAACACATACTCTAGAGAGAGAGCTCGGCGGGGACGGGGTCTGATGCCTTATCCCGTCTGTTTAGTTCTTCTGTGGCTTCTACTGATCCCGAGGGGATTCTTCCTTATGGGCGTGTTGTCGGGTTGACAGTCTGGGGAATTGAAAGACAGGTTAAGCAAGCACTCACGCACACTGCGTCGCCGCGCGCTTGTCCTAGTAACCTCCTTTTCGTCCCTGTTTCCACTCGTCTGGCTGTTCTTCAGTGGGCTCACTCTGCCAAGTTAGCTGGTCATCCCGGTGTTCGAGGCACTCTTGCGTCTATTCGCCAGCGCTTTTGGTGGCCGACTCAGGAGCGTGACACGCGCCGTTTCGTGGCTGCTTGTTCGGACTGCGCGCAGACTAAGTCGGGTAACTCTCCTCCTGCCGGTCGTCTCAGACCGCTCCCCATTCCTTCTCGACCATGGTCTCACATCGCCCTAGACTTCATTACCGGTCTGCCTTTGTCTGCGGGGAAGACTGTGATTCTTACGGTTGTCGATAGGTTCTCTAAGGCGGCACATTTCATTCCCCTCGCTAAACTTCCTTCCGCTAAGGAGACGGCACAAATCATTATCGAGAATGTGTTCAGAATTCATGGCCTCCCGTTAGACGCCGTTTCAGACAGAGGCCCGCAATTCACGTCACAGTTTTGGAGGGAGTTCTGTCGTTTGATTGGTGCGTCCGTCAGTCTCTCTTCCGGGTTTCATCCCCAGTCTAACGGTCAAGCAGAGAGGGCCAATCAGACGACGCATACTACGCAGCCTTTCTTTCAGAAACCCTGCGTCTTGGGCAGAACAGCTCCCCTGGGCAGAATACGCTCACAACTCGCTTCCTTCGTCTTCTACCGGGTTATCTCCGTTTCAGAGTAGTCTGGGTTACCAGCCTCCTCTGTTCTCATCCCAGCTTGCCGAGTCCAGCGTTCCCTCCGCTCAAGCGTTTGTCCAACGAATGTGAGCGCACCTGGAGGAGGGTGAGGTCTGCACTTTGCCGCTACAGGGCACAGACTGTGAGAGCCGCCAATAAACGCAGGATTAAGAGTCCAAGGTATTGTTGCGGCCAGAGAGTGTGGCTTTCCACTCGCAACCTTCCTCTTACGACAGCTTCTCGTAAGTTGACTCCGCGGTTCATTGGTCCGTTCCGTGTCTCCCAGGTCGTCAATCCTGCGCTGTGCGACTGCTTCTTCCGCGACATCTTCGTCGCGTCCATCCTGTCTTCCATGTCTCCTGTGTCAAGCCCTTTCTTCGCACCCCCGTTCGTCTTCCCTCCCCCTCCCGTCCTTGTCGAGAGCGCACCTATTTACGAGGTACATAAGATCATGGACATGCGTTCTCGGGGACGGGGTCACCAATACTTAGTGGATTGGGAGGGTTACGGTCCTGAGGAGAGGAGTTGGGTTCCGTCTCGGGACGTGCTGGACCGTTCACTCATTGATGATTTCCTCCGTTGCCGCCAGGATTCCTCCTCGAGTGCGCCAGGAGGCGCTCGGTGAGTGGGGGGTACTGTCATGTTTTGTCATTAATTATCATGTCTTGTCCCTGTGCTTCCCCTTCTATTCGTTTCCCTCTGCTGGTCTTATTAGGTTCTTTCCCTCTTTCTATCCCCTCTCTCCCCCTCCCTCTCTCACTCTCTCGCTCTCTCTTCTCTCTATCGTTCCGTTCCTGCTCCCAGCTGTTCCTATTCCCCTAATCATCATTTAGTCTTCCCACACCTGTTCCCGATCCTTTTCCCTGATTAGAGTCCCTATTTCTCTCCTTGTTTTCCGTACCTGCCCTGTCGGATCCTCATCTATAATTCACCGTGCTGTGTCTATGTTTTGCCCTGTCGTGTCGTGTTTCCCTCAGATGCTGCGTGGTGAGCAGGTGTCTGAGTCTGCTAGGTTCAAGTGCCTTCAACCTGCAGTTCTCGATCAAGTCTCCTGTCTGTTCTCGTCTTTACGAGTAGTATTATGCTTTTTGTTTTGTAAAGTTTCTTACTGGATTAAAAACTCTGTTTTCGCCAAGTCGCTTTTGGGTCCTCATTCACCTGCATAACAGATAACGAAAAGATACCTAAAACTATTTAGTCCCATCAACATAAGCTAAATATGTGGCTGTCCATGGTACTGATTTCTGTGTCTGCGTGCAAATAGAATAAACATGTTGACTCACCCTACTTGCAGAGAAACACCAATGCCATTGTCACGTTCTGACCTTTATTTCCTTTGTTTTGTCTTTATTTAGTATGGTCAGGGCGTGAGTTGGGGTGGGCAGTCTGTTTGTTTTTCTATGTTGGGGTTTTGAGTTCAGCCTAGTATGGTTCTCAATCAGAGGCAGGTGTCGTTAGTTGTCTCTGACTGAGAATCCTACTTAGGTAGCCTGGGTTTCACTTTTGGTTTGTGGGTGTTTGTTTCCGTGTGAGTGTTTGTTGCCACACAGTACTGTTTCGGTTTTGTTCGTTTCACGTTTATTGTTTTGTATTTCATAGTGTTCAATTTATGTCTTTAAATAAACGTTATGGACACTTACCACGCTGCACATTGGTCCTCCGATCCGTCTCGCTTCTCCTCCTCAGAAGAGGAGGAGGAATGCCTTTACAGCCATCCTCTTTCATGTTGCCTAAATGGTCTATCACTCTGTCAAACAGTACACGCGTTTAGTTTTTATTGTCCTAGGCTACCTGGCTAAAATACTTGCTCGCTAGACTCACTTCCTTTTATGGACAATGATACACCAGGCCAGATAGTTAACATTAGCATACTACATCTAGCTACATGTTGAACTTCCATCCTCTCAAGCCAGGGGCACAATGTATTAATTTATGGTTGGATCAGAATCGACGTTATAATCATTGGCCAGTACAGAGAATTAAGTTAAACCACAAGTCTAAATCTACATCCATGGCTAATTTAGGAAAGGGCAGATTTTTAGCTAGCTAGTTAGCCACCGTAGTACAACACAACGAGATGCAACAATTCCCATTTTTTTCTGTCAATAGAGACATTTGGCTTGTGATGTGATAGGTCTGAAGCCAAATCCTGACTGGCTTCCCTTGACAATTTTTGTTTGTTTTGGTGCACCAGGACCATTCACAGCGGAATGATGGGCATTTTCAGGCAGAGTTTTAATACTCTTTCATACATATACAGTTTCAAGACAGCTCTGATTTATAATTGGAAACATGCAGGTGCCCAGTCTTTTCAGAAATGGCACACGCATTAGTGTGAAATTTACGCAATGGTTATAAATGAGGCCCCTGTGGTTTGTGAGGGAGCTTGTGAGAGGATTTTGCACCTATAACATTTCTGTCAAAAAGTAAAGTTGATATCTTATTTGGTAACTGCACCAGAAGCAGCCTGAATACAAACATACTGGCCAACTGCAGAACCACACATTACTCAATGTTGTCTGCTGAGACTGCTGAGAGTACAGAACTCAACGTCTATCCAACGTTAGTTGTTCAATAGAGGAACATAGTAAAACTTGCGTTGACTAGTTATAATGGACCTTGAGAGCTGAGAGGAGGAAGTGGTGCTGTTTTCTAGCTTCTACCTGTCTTACTGTTTCACAGAAACACTTGGACCTCTGCTAGTGCATCTTGGTCTTTGCAAAGCACCACGAGGCCGAATTTTTACATTTAAGTCATTTAGCAGACGCTCTTATCCAGAGCGACTTACAATGTATTAAAGCATTCTACAGTTCTAAAACATTCTACAGTTCTAAAACATTCTACAGTTCTAAAACATTCTACAGTTCTAAAAATTCTACAGTTTAAAACATTCTACAGTTCTAAAACATTCTACAGTTCTAAAACATTCTACAGTTCTAAAGCATTCTACAGTTCTAAAACATTCTACAGTTCTAAAACATTCTACAGTTCTAAAACAAAATATTCTACAGTTCTAAAGCATTCTACAGTTCTAAAGCGTTCTTTTTATAATTTGGAATGAAATCGGTGAGTAAAATAACAGCAGGGTTCTTCTGCCTGCTCTGCGCCCTCAGAAAGCCTGGAGGGAGTGTTTGAATTATTAACTACAGACACATCAACAGGTCCACTTCCTCCTTTACACACAAACAATGATAGATTCTGCTCCACCACAAGGCTGAAGGGTTCTTATATCATATAAGCCTGATGTACTGTAGATAATGGTTTGTTTTCCTCTAGACTAGAGTGTACATGCTGGGTTAGATCCATACAGTATACATATTACTATAGAGGCCATGGATCTGTTTGGAAGTGAAGTTTTAATGAATGCTTTAGTTTTGTCGTTACATCTCTTCACCTGAACATGTAATTCATGTAGGCCTACATGATACATGGAGATGGAACATTGAAAGCAAGGACAATACATCATCACGAAGCATGTTGTGATGATGACTGTAAATCTCTACTGCTGCAGGGAATATCTTTTACCAATCCAATACACTGACACCTGGAGAAAATGCACATGATCACATCTGTCCACAGGAACATTGGTTCTAGGTAACATAATGTGCATGATTCATACAGTAAGTGCTGATATTTACAGCAACAGCAGACTATCTACAGTACAGGACCTATTCAGCCAGGTGTCAGTAACCAATCAATAAAATTATATTAAGTCGGCGTATCAGCTGTAAAAATAGGGGCATTACAGTAATCAATATATACAGTAAATGGACATACTGTACAGTTGTATATCCAGGGCTGGTGAAATAGTATTTAACCCCTAGTGATAGAAAAAGGTGTCTAATTCCCTGTTGTCATTGGTCAACGGTGCTAGAGGTCAGGGGTTAGGTGGCAGCTGCAGAGTTGAGTAAAGCCCATTGTCTCTCCTTGTGAACGTGCTGTAGGGCTCAATGTCCTGTTGCTCCACCTACAAAGACATTAACAATATGTCAACATATTACACTGTAGATCTCACATGGGGCTTTGGAAATATTTGTAAATGTTGGCAAATTCAATCTAACTCTAACTTATTGAAAATGTGAAGGAGCATAGTCTGCAGATGCCTTACAGGTAATATCAAGCAGTAACAGCCCTGACAGTCTTATGACTCCAGGTAACATCAAGCAGTAACAGCCCTGACAGTCTTATGACTCCAGGTAATATCAAGCAGTAACAGCCCTGACAGTCTTATGACTCCAGGTAACATCAAGCAGTAACAGCCCTGACAGTCTTATGACTCCAGGTAACATCAAGCAGTAACAGCCCTGACAGTCTTATGACTCCAGGTAATATCAAGCAGTAACAGCCCTGACAGTCTTATGACTCCAGGTAATATCAAGCAGTAACAGCCCTGACAGTCTTATGACTCCAGGTAATATCAAGCAGTAACAGCCCTGACAGTCTTATGACTCCAGGTAACATCAAGCAGTAACAGCCCTGACAGTCTTATGACTCCAGGTAATATCAAGCAGTAACAGCCCTGACACTTATGACTGACAGTCCAGGTAACATCAAGCAGTAACAGCCCTGACAGTCTTATGACTCCAGGTAATATCAAGCAGTAACAGCCCTGACAGTCTTATGACTCCAGGTAACATCAAGCAGTAACAGCCCTGACAGTCTTATGACTCCAGGTAACATCAAGCAGTAACAGCCCTGACAGTCTTATGACTCCAGGTAACATCAAGCAGTAACAGCCCTGACAAGCAGGTAATATCAAGCAGTAACAGCCCTGACAGTCTTATGACTCCAGGTAACATCAAGCAGTAACAGCCCTGACAGTCTTATGACTCCAGGTAATATCAAGCAGTAACAGCCCTGACAGTCTTATGACTCCAGGTAACATCAAGCAGTAACAGCCCTGACAGTCTTATGACTCCAGGTAATATCAAGCAGTAACAGCCCTGACAGTCTTATGACTCCAGGTAACATCAAGCAGTAACAGCCCTGACAGTCTTATGACTCCAGGTAATATCAAGCAGTAACAGCCCTGACAGTCTTATGACTCCAGGTAATATCAAGCAGTAGTAACAGCCCTGACAGTCTTATGACTCCAGGTAATATCAACAGTAACAGCCCTGACAGTCTTATGACTCCAGGTAATATCAAGCAGTAACAGCCCTGACAGTCTTATGACTCCAGGTAATATCAAGCAGTAACAGCCCTGACAGTCTTATGACTCAGGTAACATCAAGGTAACAGGTAATCAAGCAGTAACAGCCCTGACAGTCTTATGACTCCAGGTAATATCAAGCAGTAACAGCCCTGACAGTCTTATGACTCCAGGTAACATCAAGCAGTAACAGCCCTGACAGTCTTATGACTCCAGGTAATATCAAGCAGTAACAGCCCTGACAGTCTTATGACTCCAGGTAACATCAAGCAGTAACAGCCCTGACAGTCTTATGACTCCAGGTAATATCAAGCAGTAACAGCCCTGACAGTCTTATGACTCCAGGTAACATCAAGCAGTAACAGCCCTGACAGTCTTATGACTCCAGGTAACATCAAGCAGTAACAGCCCTGACAGTCTTATGACTCCAGGTAATATCAAGCAGTAACAGCCCTGACAGTCTTATGACTCCAGGTAACATCAAGCAGTAACAGCCCTGACAGAAAAGACAGTTGCATCACCTCCTTAAAGTTGTACACTGCTTTCTGCTGTGTTCTCCTGCTGTGTAAAAGAACAGAAGACCTGTGAATGAACGTAACATAACATGGTTTTACACAGCAGATGCTTTCTGGAACAAAATGTTATGTGTGTTTGTGCGTGGCTGCATGCATGTTTTGTTCCAACACTAATTTTTGACAAGGAAGGAAGTGAGAAACCTCAACAGTTCAGTTATTAGTGACCTACAATAACCTTATCGAGTCAGACTTTAACGTAGGTCAAGTAGCCTATATCATACATCAGGGTATTTCATATGATCTCAGTTTTATCTGTTGCTCTATTGGCAGCTCTTTGTCACTCATAGTCACACCATTGACATTGAGTTGGCAAGCGAGCACAAACAAATCTTGGACCTAAAGTATAGCCTACCGCATGTTTCTGAGTCCCATAGTTCTCTATATCAATTGTAGATCAGATTACTATTTGAGATTGAACTTACATTATATTATTACAGTACCTCCATAACAAAGGAATTGATTAATTCAATTACCAAATATGTCATATCAATCAACTTTTCTTTTAACAAGCTAATAAGAATCTCTTACTTGACATTACATTTCCTCCTGATTATTCCAACAAGGACCACGACGGCTACAAATCCTGCAAAGGCTGTTATTATCATGAAATGGAAAGGACGTTGGAAAGAAAGGATGTTTCTGACATGGGATCCTGAAAAAGAAAAGAGAAGAACTCATTGTGATCCTATATGGCTTGTTTCTCTTCCTCCACTCTGGTCATGTTGACAGATGCTCAATTTGAAGACTATTTTTGATACAATCCAGTTCACTTGGACTGAGATGGTAGAGATGACTAAATGAGAGCAAACATTCACAGTTCAAGCTAAATGTGACACACAAAACCAAACACTTACCATTGACAGAAATATTGAGATGCAAAATATCTGTTCCTCCATTAAATACACACTGACAGGTGTAGTTCCCTTCATCAGATGGTTGTATGTTGGTGATGTGTAGAAATACTCCACCACTCTTTATCTGTAGTGTGACTCTGGGGTCACAAGTGCTGTCTGTACCATTTTGGTCAAACCGAAGAGACACTTGACACTCACTCCCACCACTTTTCCCTCTATCTATCTTACATATTACATACATCATGTTATTAATGGTTTGGTTTGGACAGGCAGGAGTGCCCAAATCTGCTCCTGTTTCCAATGTTTTCACTTGATTCTCTGTAAACATGAAAAGAAATGGGTTGTAAAGTGTATTGTTTCATTTCAAATGTTTGTTTTGCATTGACTACAATTGCAATGCCCAGTTTGTTGCATAAGAGAAAGGTGTGTGTGTGTGTGTGTGTGTGTGTGTGTGTGTGTGTGTGTGTGTGTGTGTGTGTGTGTGTGTGTGTGTGTGTGTGTGTGTGTGTGTGTGTGTGTGTGTGTGTGTGTGTGTGTGTGTGTGTGTGTGTGTGTGTGTGTGTGTGTGTGTGTGTGTGTGTGTGTGTGTGTGTGTGTGTGTGTGTGTGTGTATATATATATTCTGACGCAAATGTTTCTGCTTCCATAAATGCAGTTCAGATTGTGCTGAGTAGAACTCCTATTCTTATACGAGGTAATGATAATGCTGTTAATATTTAAGAAATGAAACATGAGGACAGGACCCCTTTCCTTTTTCAGTGTTGTACAAACTGTACATGCATGCTGTGTGTTTGAGAACAGGACAAATCTTACCTTCAAAGGCTGTGCACACACACCACACCAGCAGAAGCAGAGAAAGCCTGAATGCACGTCTTCCACACATACTGACCCACTGCAGAACCAGACGTTGGTCCAATATGTTCTGCTCAGACCGACGGCAGAACAAAAGGCAAACCAAAGTGATGGTCCTTTGACAGGTATGAAACAGTTACATGACCTGGTGCTGGCTGAGAGGAGGAAGTGGTGCTGGGTAAATGTATTCTCGCTTCTATGTCTGACTTTCACAAAGACAATTACTTCTCTTGGGTTGTGTCTAGGGGCTATGCAGTGCCACCACTACATATAATAATAAACTACGTGTCAAGAGTTCCACTTCCTGCTCCAGCAACAATGACAGATGATAGATACCACCACAAGACCGAGTCCAGGTTAATAACAGGAAACTTATCAAGTGCTATGTTTCTGTTATTAATAATTCATTTGAAATGATTACCTTAATAAATGCCCTATTGACACATACAGCAGAGCAATACATTATTTGAATTTAAGGGAGTTTGTGAGAGGGCGTGAGAGGATTTTGCACAAGTATATGTGTACTGTGGCACTGCTGAGTGCTGATGTACATTTTACTGATCAATACCCATTTTATTAGCATCACATTTAGGCTATCTACATCACACTAAAGGTCTCACTTCTAAAAAATAATGCATTCTTCCTCTAATGAGACACGTGTGGCTATCTTTCAGTGACAAGGCTGAAGACTCCTGGTTGCGTTTTGACACAGTGGCGGAATGCGAGCGATGTTTCTGTAGGCTACTGCGATGGCAGTTTGCAAAACAAATCCCCTCCCAATTGAAACAAATAATAATCATGATATCATTCTGCCAGGTAGGCATACTTTGTAGTTAACATTTAATTGAGAATATTAGTGGGAAAGCCTTTCTATCTATTTATCAGACACTAGCAGTAACATCAGTAGCTTGTCTCTAACTGACAACACAAAGTGATAGATAAGCGCGCGTGCCCGCACGCACACAAATACCCATGATGTTGCTTCTTCAGAAAGCTGCATACTACACTATTGTTTTTTAAACATTTAATTATTGAAACATTATTCTTCTGCCTGTTGAGGGTGACAGTTTGGTTTGGTGCTCATCTTTCTGCTGCCACACAATATCGTCCAGTGGATACATTCAATAGTTGTACAATTTCATAATACAAGTATCAAACTTGGTACATTAATACTTGCTACCTTAAGGACTATTTTAAAGATTGAAGGCAGTCTTGGAAGCCTGTCAATCAACCAGGACTGATATTTTAATAAAATGGCTGCCATCTGGCTTTCCTGTTAGAAGAAAATAGGGTATAAAAACAAAGGATCGCACACTCCGTATGGGTAAAAAAAAAAAACACAAACCTTTCAGCATCACTGTGCCTTCTTCAGGATAAAATAGAGTCAAATCATTCCAAACAATATAAAAATTGCTAATGTTATCTTCCCACTAAATAAATCCCACAGGTAATATAAAAAGTAATTCTGATCATAAAGTACTCTTAAGACCTTATAGGTGCACTATGCAGAAATGGCTCCTGGTTGCAAAAATTATAAGAGTTCGCCAAATTTCTGTTTGTGACAAAACAAGCATGTGTAGTGTAAAGAATCATTGTACCATCTGAACCGCTATTAAATATATTTTCCACTACCAAAAATATTGTAT
Organism: Oncorhynchus gorbuscha; assembly: GCF_021184085.1. Classification (NCBI taxonomy): domain Eukaryota; kingdom Metazoa; phylum Chordata; class Actinopteri; order Salmoniformes; family Salmonidae; genus Oncorhynchus; species Oncorhynchus gorbuscha. The sequence continues at coordinate 39,877 of NW_025745745.1, read as the reverse complement.
TTACAGCTGTTTGAAGCTGGTGTACAAAACTGAAAGTAAAAGACGCAACAACTAAACTTAAGAATGGGAAGCATAGAAATAGCTCACACAGAACAGATGTACCACATCTTAGACTTGCTTTCAATGAGAATGACAGATGTAAGAAATGATAGTTTTTGTGAATTAGGTCTGGTCATCCCAAACGTTACATATTGCAGTTTTAATAGGGGTCATTTTGACCATAGTCCAGCGGCTACATGCAGATTTTTGCTACTTTGTGATAGAGCCACTAACATTTCACACACATATAGGGAATGTGTTAATGTCATTTTGGCTATAGTGCCATAACTGATTTTGTCCATTAGTCCCCTGGTGATAATTTTAAATATGGCCACCAACCAGCTGCATGCGTGTGGCGATTTTGGACTAGATTCACATGACCATATCTCCATAAATAATTGGTACATACAGCCCATTGATGGTTTAAAATGTTTGAGGGGGTCTGGAAAGCACAATAAAATGGCTAAAAAATGCCATATATACGTATCCTTTAAACTTTTTGTAGAAAAGTGGGGAAAACTGATCCCTGGTTGACTTATGCTTCCCAAATTGTCTCCAATCTTTAAAATGTCTAATATTAGTGGGCCAAGTTGGATGTTGGAACGATCTTGTATACTGTATTTGGTTCTTATCCACTGTTTGTTTCACTTTCACCTCCTGGCCAGCAGAGGGCAATACCACGTTCCCCTCCCCTCAAATGACCCATTGTTAGTTTCTACATCGGTGGTCTTTATCAAATCTGTCAGATTTCTCGGGTGCTTTACACCGGGTACACAGTTTAAAAGTCCAGTTAAATATTAATGCAGGTAAGCGCCATAAATTATGATTTTGCAGTCGGTTTATTAAGCGGTGTACCTAGCTCAGAGCGGTCTGATTCAACTTTTAGAAGCTGCGTTTGCTGTGTCTAAGGTTTGCATTACAATGTGTTGGCTAGCTAACGTAGCTGATTTAGCTAGCTAGCAAGCAAGGATCAGCCTGCTGTCTAATTCTTCACTCAGCTAAACGTGTATTCTGTTTTTGGACTAGCCATACAGTCTATTTTCAGGTTATGACACTTCTTGCTAAATTGTATTTTGCTTGCTGTTCAGCAATATCTCTTTCTGTTTTGCTTCCCAATGCAATGCTGTATCAGTCATGGCTTGTAACGTTATCCTTCTGCTTTCTCTAGTCACTGATCATGAAAAGTTCAAAGGAAGCTGTGCAGACTGCTGCCAAGGAGTTCCTGCAGTTCGTGAACAAAGGAGTGTCTCCATACCACGGTAAGAACACGAATCATTCTAGGACTGGTAGTTTGATAGTTAAAGAAATGGTGTCAGTACTACAGGTTCAGAACAATGGAAATATAATCTTTTGTAGGCATGTAGCTGTCAAGAGCATGTAAACCAAATGCAGTGGGAGACTATTTGGCCCTAACTTAAATGGACCTTGATCTCTAAATAAGATAGATATCTTGCAGGCGGATGTCCTCTTTCTGAGCCTGTACGGATGCCGTTTTGTTGTGTAGCCTACCTTTGCACTCTGCTCCATGTACAGTCCATTCACATTATCCTTCGCCTAGATCTCCTCCTGAGCTGTCTTAAAGCCACCCTCTTATCAGACAGTTAATTGATATGTCCCCCGGTTGCACAGGTTGTAACTCATGAAAGGAACGATGTGGCTTGAAGTTAATGTCCTGCTCTTTTCACTCTGTCCTATTTGTGAGCAGTGGTTGATGAGTGTAAGTCCCGTCTGCTGGGGGCTGGCTTTACTGAGCTGAAGGAGACTGAGCAGTGGAACATCAAGCCTGCCAGTAAGGTCAGTCAGTACATGGAGGTTCCAGTCTGACACTAATCTACACAGCTTTATAGGGCTTCATTATATAGGGATCAAATAATATTTTCCTGTCAAACTGTGCTTAATTGAGAACTAACTACTCCTCTTCTCTCAACAGTACTTTGTGACCCGTAACTACTCCTCCATCATCGCTTTTGCTGTGGGTGGACATTTCAAGCCAGGCAATGGCTTCACTATGATTGGAGCACACACAGACAGCCCCTGTCTGAGGGTAAGGATGAAATTCTACAATTGGGACACGCTGGGAAAATTACTGGGCCGTGTTCATTAGGGACAAAACGTTTTGAAACCGTGAGGTAATGTCTGAACTTATCCATTTTTTAAGAACAAATATTTAGGTTTTCTGTTGCCAAACGATTTGCTATGCTGTACCCTACTGAACATGACCCAGGGCTAACACCGCCAACCACTGGGGATAGTAGGTCATACTTGTATTTGGTCGCTAACTTGACACCCTTCTCTCTCTGTGTGGTTGATTCAGATTAAGCCACGGTCCAAGAAGACCAAACAGGGCTGTCTGCAGGTCGGGGTGGAATGCTACGGTGGAGGAATCTGGAACACCTGGTTTGACCGGGATCTGACCATTGCCGGTCGTGTTATGGTCAAGGTATGGCAATGTAACCCTACCCATCTAACCCTTCATTCACAACTGAAACATTAAGGTTGGCCCATTCTTAGGTTTCTGAACTTTCATGAACTATGTGTTGAAGTGTGTCTGGAGAATGGAGGTGTGTTTGTGAGAGGGCCTTACATGGGAGTTGTTGTGTTATTGTGGTGCAGACTGGAGATAAGCTGGTCCATCGTCTGGTTCACGTGCCCCGGCCGATCATGAGGATCCCCCACCTGGCCATCCACCTCCAGAGGGACATCAACGACTCCTTCGGCCCCAACAAGGAGAACCACCTGTAAGTCCCAGGTTGCATGTCAGAAGTCTTAACTGGCTTCCTCTCCTCCATCTACACTGATCTGACGACAGGACAGGTGAAGGCAGTATGGCTGGAATTTGCTGTCACCTGTTCTGTTCTTTCACATCAGTGCAGTTGAAGGGGAGGAGACCACTATAGACTATTGAGATACACCCCTCAAGGGACCAGGAGAACAAACATGACTTGGACAGGAAAATAAGTGTTTAGTAACTGTGTGTGTGACAGAGTGCCCATCCTAGCCACTGCTGTACAGGAGGAGTTGGAGACTGGCTGCTGTTCCACTGGAGATGCCTGCGATGCCGCCACTTTTGTAAGACTCTTAACTATCCATATCTCTCACTGTACACTCTGCAGTACTAGATAGTTATACACAGTCCAATGTACCACACACACTAATCAATCACTTGCCTTACACAACTTCAGTAGGCCTTTAGTACATTTCTCCATCTCTGTCACTCGTCCAGGCAGAGAAGCACCACCCAGTCCTGGTCAAGGTGCTGTGTTCAGAGCTGGATGTTCAGCCTGAGGCCCTGCTGGACTTTGAGCTGTGTCTGGCTGACACTCAGCCAGGGGTGAGTCTCCTCTCCAACACCTCCTCCCTCTCTGTTAATGACACCGATAACAGATTAATGACGTGTGTCTGTGTGTGTCTGCTGCATAGGCAATTGGAGGTGTGTTTGAAGAGTTCATCTACTCCCCCCGTCTGGACAACCTCCACAGCTGCTACTGTGCCCTACAGGTGAGTCTCCTCTGTTCCAACTCAACACTCCACCTCCAGACACTAACAACAGGTCTCCTTCTCAAAGTACATAAAGATCTGAGAGTAGGAACCTCACATCTTTTCCTCCGGTGTGTTTGAGAGGGACAAGAGGAATCGGAACATGACCACCACCATAATGTGAACGTCCTCTTTAACCTTACCATTTATTATCCTAACCTCTACTTCTTCTTTAACCTTAACCTTCATTCCCCTAACCTTTACCCTATTTTCCTCTGTCCACTAGGCTCTGATGGACTCCTGCATATCTGGAGACTCTTTGGCCACAGACCCCAACATCAGGATGGTGACTCTGTTTGACAATGAAGAGGTCGGTCCCCCAGTCCTGTGTTGGCTAAATTCATTCTGTGTAGAGCTAGGGCTTCTCCTTCACTGGGCTATAGCTATGAACTATAACTAGGGCCCAGGGTTTTCTGGTGGTTTGGAAAACCCCCTGGGGACATATTCACAAAGTATCTCTGATAAGGAGTGCTGATCTAGGATCAGGTTCCCCCTCTGATTAATTATAATTTAAAAGGTACAACTGATCCTAGATCAGCACTCCTTCTCTGAGATGTTTTGTCAATATGGCCTCTGTATATCTAACTCCGGGCTCTCCAACCCTGTTCCTGGAGAGAGACCCTCCTGTAGGTTTAGACTCTAACCCTGTTCCTGGAGAGAGACCCTCCTGTAGGTTTATACACCAACCCTGTTCCTGGAGAGATACCCTCCTGTAGGTTTATACTCCAACCCTGTTCCTGGAGAGAGACTCTCCTGTAGGTTTATACTCCAACCCTGTTCCTGGAGAGAGACCCTCCTGTAGGTTTATACTCCAACCCTGTTCCTGGAGAGAGACCCTCCTGTAGGTTTATACTCCAACCCTGTTCCTGGAGAGAGACCCTCCTGTAGGTTTATACTCCAACCCTGTTCCTGGAGAGAGACCCTCCTGTAGGTTTATACTCCAACCCTGTTCCTGGAGAGATACCCTCCTGTAGGTTTATACTCCAACCCTGTTCCTGGAGAGATACCCTCCTGTAGGTTTACACTCCAACCCCAGTTGTAAAATGACTGATTTAGCTCATCACCCAGCTAATTAATAGAATATTATTATAAAATGACTGATTTAGCTCAAATTAGGGTTAATAGAACCTAAACAGGAGGGTAGCTCTCCAGGAACAGGGTTGGAGTATAAACCTACAGGAGGGTAGCTCTCCAGGAACAGGGTTGAGTATAAACCTACAGGAGGGAACTGGTTTGGTGAACCCTAACCTAACACTTCCCCTATGGCCTGTAGGTGGGGTCAGAGAGCGCCCAGGGGGCAGCGTCCAACCTGACAGAGCTAATCCTGAGTCGACTGTCCTCCTCCCCACCAACCTCACAGCCTTCCAGCAGGCGGTGCCACGCTCCTTCATGATCAGCGCCGACATGGCCCACGCCCTGCACCCCAACTACCAGTCAGTACCATACAGTAACCTGTCAATCACTCCAGTCTCTATAGTAACACTCCAATTACCAGTCAGTTTACTCCTACTCCCTATAGAAACGCTGTACTGTTAATCACTCTGTGGTTGCATCCCAATTCTCCACCATTTTCCCAAAGTGTCTACTTCCTGCCATGGATTTAATGGTGGAGCCTCCCCTCCAGCCCATTATTACACCAATCAAATGTTTTTAGATCCATCACAGAAAGTGTGCAAGTGAGGTCGGGGAACATCATCCCAACTACCAGTCAGGTTCTAGAACATCATCCCAACTACCAGTCAAGTTCTAGAACATCATCCCAACTACCAGTCAGGGTCTAGAACATCATCCCAACTACCAGTCAGTTCAGAACATCATCCCAACTACCAGTCAGAGGTTGTGTCCTGATTCTCCACCATTTTTCTAAAGTGTGACTGGTAGTTGGGATGATGTTCTAGACCCTGACTGGTAGTTGGGATGATGTTCTAGACCCTGACTGGTAGTTGGGATGTTACTAGAGACAATGTGCTGTTACTCCCCATAGAAAACATACTAACATTCACACTGTCTCTACCAGTCAGGTTCAAGAACAACATCCCAACTACCAGTCAGTGTACAGTATACCTGGGGAATAGTAGTCTCATTTATATCATATTAGATATATAATTGACTGCTGTTGTACTGTTTTTGTGCCAGCTGGGACCAGAAGACAGTTTGAAAGATGTTTGCTGTGTTTATAGTTTTAATCGCCTTTCATTTTCACCTAGGGAGAAGCATGATGAAAACCACAGACCAGCCTTCCACAAGGTACAGAACTCAAATTACCCCCTCAGCAATACGCACTGAAAACCCCCATTTAGAACTGGTGGACATAATGTTGGAATCTTCTACAAAAAATGTCTACAATTTAGATTTAGGTAAAATAGTCATGTTGGACCTGTAATATTTGTGGCAGACATGCTATACATTTATGTATGTTTTCTATACAGATATCTGAAGTTGTAGTCAGTGTGATTGTCTGAATGTCCTGTCTCTCTCTCTCTCTCTCAGGGTCCTGTAGTTAAATTCAACAGTAACCAGCGCTATGCCACCACGGCTGTGACAGCCTCCATCTTGAGAGAGATCGCCAGTCGTGTTGGTGTGCCTCTTCAGGTAATGTGTGCGTGTGTGTGCGCGTGTGATTTGTTCATACATACTTGTTTCTGTGTGTGCTTGGTGCACTGCGCGGGTTTGATGTTTCTTAAATCCACTCTGCAAGGGGCACATCTCCTAGCAAAGTAGTGCTGAGGTGAAGAAAGTGCCGTGGTGTAGTGGGGATTTAAACCAAGCCGAGGTGTAGTGGGGATTTAAACCAAGCCGTGGTGCAGTGGAGATTTAAACCAAGCCGTGGTGCAGTGGGGATTTAAACCAAGCCGTGGTGTAGTGGGGATTTAAACCAAGCCGTGGTGTAGTGGGGATTTAAACCAAGCCGTGGTGCAGTGGGGATTTAAACCAAGCCGTGGTGCAGTGAGGATTTAAACCAAGCCGTGGTGCAGTGGGGATTTAAACCAAGCCGTGGTGCAGTGAGGATTTAAACCAAGCCGTGGTGCAGTGAGGATTTAAACCAAGCCGTGGTGCAGTGGGGATTTAAACCAAGCCGTTTCTGTAGTGGGGATTTAAACCAAGCCGTTTCTGTAGTGGGGATTTAAACCAAGCCGTTTCTGTAGTGGGGATTTAAACCAAGCCGTTTCTGTAGTGGGGATTTAAACCAAGCCGTTTCTGTAGTGGGGATTTAAACCAAGCCGTTTCTGTAGTGGGGATTTAAACCAAGCCGTTTCTGTAGTGGGGATTTAAACCAAGCCGTGGTGCAGTGGGGATTTAAACCAAGCCGTGGTGCAGTGGGGATTTAAACCAAGCCGTTTCTGTAGTGGGGATTTAAACCAAGCCGTGGTGCAGTGGGGATTTAAACCAAGCCGTGGTGCAGTGGGGATTTAAACCAAGCCGCGGTGCAGTGGGGATTTAAACCTAGCCGTGGTGCAGTGGGGATTTAAACCAAGCAGTTTCTGTAGTGGGGATTTAAACCAAGTAGTTTCTGTAGTGGGGATTTAAACCAAGCCGTGGTGCAGTAAGGATTTAAACCAAGCCGTTTCTGTAGTGGGGATTTAAACCAAGCCGTGGGGTAGGGGTTATTTTAAACCAAGCTTATGGGAGAGATGAGGGAGACTGAAATGAGAACGTCTGCCTCTTAAGAGTAGATGAAGGATGTTTCGCTCCCACAAGGGCACTTTATTCACCTCAGGCCCTGGTGAAACTACCGCTCTGGTCCATTTCCTCCCTGAGGTGTGCACTTATTCACCCCCATATGGACCCAGAGGAATGGACCAGTGTGAAGCCAGATTTAAATAGCAGAGAGGCAGGAAGGACAGTTCCAGTTCTGACTCATGTTGAGTTTCCCCACACAGCTGATATCCAATGTATGTCTGAGTGATTAATGGGCATCCATGGCACTTGGAAATAAAATAAATCTGAATGTAACAGTACATGTGTGTATTCTCTCCACAGATGCTTCAACTGTACCTAGTAAGCATGTGTTAATTCATTACCCTCCTGACCCTGTTTCTGTGGCCCCAGGATGTGATGGTGCGTAACGACAGCCCCTGTGGGACCACCATCGGCCCCATCCTGTCTTCCCGCCTGGGGATCCCCGTGCTGGACATCGGTGCCCCCCAGCTGGCCATGCACTCCATCAGGGAGATGTGCTGCACCTCCGGAGTGCTCCAGTCTACCAACCTATTCAAGGTACTGGACCCTGTACTAACCCACTCCAGGGTTGGGGTCAATTCAGGAAGTACACTAAATTTCCAATTCCCTTGAATTCTTGTCAATTAGGAGAATGTGGCTTTGGAATGACCCCTGACCCTGACCCACTCCACACTGATACCCTTTTCACTCTGCTGTTTCTCTGAGCCAAACTGAGCCAAGCGGTTCTGCCTGGCCTGGGTACACGTCTACTGTAGTTGCTGAACAATGTGGAAGGAAACTAATATCAGAGCCAGCACAGTGTGGGAACAGCATGTTAGTGTGAAAGTGGTATCAGACAGTCAGTACTTTCTATGGGTCTAATTGTGTTGTAATCTGACCAGACATAGTGAACCATAATGTCTCACTATGTTGATGTATGATGATGTGTCTTCCATCTGTTCTTACCAGGGCTTCTTTGAGCTCTTCCCCACTGTGAGAGACATGGTGACTGTGGACTAGCCTGGGGGAAGGACACAGCATGGACAGAAGGACAGACAGATGTCCTCCTCTGGGTCTCTACACACTGTGTTATTTGCATACTCGCATGACACACAGTGCTACAGCAGAACGTTTTGCACACATTCAGAGGCAAGGAAAGTTTCCTTCAAATGATGTTTCTGATGAACTAAAATAGTTTATAAAATAATACAATTTTAATCTACACATCCTCTCTCCTTCCCTTGTTTTTGTTCACTCATTCCACACACATATAGTCCTGAAGGCTGGACGCAAAGGGCACTGCAGCACCCCTGGACCAATTATAGGGGGTTAATTTGCTTGCTTAAAGGCACAATGGCAGATGATGCATTTCCGCACTAGATTTTCCCATCTTGAGTTGGGATTCGAACCGGCAACCTTCTGGTTGAGGCCTGCTTCTCTAACCTCTGCCTCTGATGTTGCACTGGAGCTCCAATTGAAATCAAGTGTTTGGCCCACACTCTTTAACAAGTCTAGTACCAGTGGTGAAACAACATACAATGTTGACAAATATACTGAACAAAAATCTAAACACAACAGTTTTACTGAGTTTACAGTTCATATAAGGAAATCAGTCAATTTACATAAATTCATTAGGCCCTAATCTATGGATTTCACAATACTGGGCACTGGTGCAGCCATGGGTGGGCCTAGGAGGGCATAGGCCCCCCCAGTTGGAAGCTAGGCCCAGCCAATCAGAATGTGTTTTTCCCTACCAAAGGTTTTTTTTTCAGACAGAAATACTCCTCAGTTTCATCAGCTGTCCGGTCCTGGGCTGGCGTGGTTACACAAGGTTGGAAGTGGCTTGTGGTAGAGAAATTAACATTCAATTCTCTGGCAACAGCTCTGTTGGACATTCCTGCAGTTAGCATGCCAATTACACGCTCCCTCAACTTGAGATATCCGTGGCATTGTGTTCTGTGACAAAACTGCACATTTTAGAGTGGCCTTTTTTTGTCCCCAGCAGAAGGTGCACCTGTGTAATGATCATGCTGTTTAATCAGCTTCTTGATATGCCACACCTGTCAGGTGAATGGATTATCTTGGCAAAGGATAAATTAAATTATATAGAGTATGGAACATTTCTGGGATATTTTATTTCAGCTCATGAAACATGGGACCAACACTTTACATGTTGCGTTTATATTTTTCCTCAGTATATTTAGAGGAACGGAGGAATACATGGTAAAAATTACTTGAACTTTATTAATTTCGCCTAGTGGGCTATGATGTAATGGTGGGTCTCCCAAAGGTAAACCAGCCATGCAGAAAGACTAACCCCTTCCGTTCCTGATCCGAAGCAGCGTGCATCCCGGGATTTACACATTTCTCGCAACACTTGCTGTCGCACTCACAGTTGGTGCGCTTCTGCTGCCGAAAATCCACGTCCTTCCTTTGGAGTCGGAGTGGATGTGCGACATTAGAAAGTCCCTCCGATAGTTGACACGGATCATGAGGGTTTAAAACGCACCGCTGAACAGCTCTGTCTGTCTTGGGGAAAACCATGGGATCTCAGCGACTATGGAGCGTGTTGTGTGTGATGGCGGTGTGCTATCAGACGGGGATGTCAAGCAGATACGGTAAGGAGAGAAATGAACTGAGTCACTCAGAAGCAGGTAACAGGTCTACACACACAGCCATTTAGAAATCTCAGCCAAGGCAATAGCGAATAGCGAATAAATCAATGCAATATATTGACGGGGTCCATGAGCCATATTCTGCTACTTACTTCAACCCTGATTTGCCAGAATAGCAACTAAGAATATAGCCACATATGCTAAATTATTTTAGTATCATTCACCGTACTGTTTTGCTTTTCTGTGCATTGTAGCATAGTGTTATAAACAACGTTAATTTACTTCTACATTACAAATGTTAAGAAATTGAGAGATTCAGATGTGATTCAACCATTTCTGCAAGTCAGTTATGTATGTTTAGGCTATTGGAGGCTATGTAGTCTGAATGTGAAATTGCGTCACAATACACTTGGTTTGATGAGTGACTTGAGGCTGTAGACTTCTGCTTGGATTGAATGATGGGTTTTGCGAAAACAGCGTCAGGCATGATTCATCATAGCTCCTCTCCGCAATAATAGTGGAGCAAGGACCAGTTATAGCCTGCTGTGCCCCACGCCTTGGCTCGGCGCGCTCAATAAAAACACAACTGTTTGAGAGCGCTTCTTCACCTCATTCAAAAGTCAGATTAGGGTTTGGTTTTTGTGTCGGCTACAGGTCTGGTGTTTTTGCTTTTGTGGATGACGGTGTCATTTTGATTTGTGCAAAATGCACTGCGCTAAGTTTAAACAACACGCACTTGGCTATTGATGCAATGTCAACCCAATGCAATGAAATTGAATGACAACCTAAGCAACCACTGTCATAGGTTAACCAAGGCCCATTCTGTAATACTACAATTTACAACCACCCACTTGCTTACCACACATGACCTCACGCCCTCCAGGCTGGTTAGTAGTTCAATTACTAAAGTTGGATCCTGTTCTAATGTAGGCAGCCTACTGCTGGCAGTTTATCAATGTAGGCTGCAGCCAATCCTACCACCTCGAACTGTACATCAATAGCGCCTGCGCGCTCATTTCAGTACCATGGACAGTGCATACATACTCTCTACGTCAATGGCATGTGCGTTGGTTATAGCCAGTCATTTTAGAACCATGGACAGACTCAGCACTGATGGTTCAGAACAGTGCGCTTGTTTTCTGTGTCGATGGCCGCTTGACATTTCGGTGCTGTAGAGCAGGCTAAACCTGTGCTGTGGAGGCAGACAGGCAGGCACACACACTGACCTTAACTCAGTTCTGGTGAGATATAGACCTTACTACTGATAGTTCATCACACCAGTGGAAAATGTATTACTTTGCCTCCTTGATGTCCAGCTGTTCGACACGGTTGGTTATCTTGTAATGCGGTTATTGCTTACTTACCGTGTGTGTCAATCTGAGGAGAATTCTACCATGTCTAACTGGCTATGACTGCCTTCCTTTTGACTTGCCGGTTTGTGGAGTTATCAGAAGTGAAACAGTAGGCCTAACATTGTTGCAGGTAACTAATAAACCAATAGTAGCGAAGGTGTGTCTCACCACCACGACTGTAGTCAGAACCTGAAGGATCCTTCAGTCATGCGGCTTCACCCCTTGTGAATAAACAGGAATGAGTGAGAACTGCATACATTCTAATGTATTTGGAGATTTTGTTGGATGACCAGACCAATTTACTGAGGATGTTTAGGGCACAACACTAACAAAGCTGATGGTTATGAATCACATTATAACATTATAACAGTCTTTAAACCGGTGGTACTGATGGTTATGAATCACATTATAACATTATAACAGTCTTTAAATCACTGATGGTTATGAATCAGATTTATAACAGTCTTTATCAGATTATAACAGTGGTACTGATGGTTATGAATCAGATTATAATATTAAATCCAGTGGTATGATTGTTATGAATCAGATAACATTATAACAGTCTTTAAATCCGGTGGTACTGATGGTTATGAATCACATTATAACATTATAACAGTCTTTAAATCGGTGGTACTGATGGTTATGAATCAGATTATAATAGTCTTTAAATCCAGTGGTACTGATGGTTATGAATCAGATTACAACAGTCTTTAAATCCGGTGGTACTGATGGTTATGAATCAGATTATAATAGTCTTTCCGATGGTACTGATGGTTATGAATCAGATTACAACAGTCTTTAAATCCAGTGGTACTGATTGTTATGAATCAGATTATAATAGTCTTTAAATCCAGTGCTACTGATGGTTATGAATCAGATTACAATAGTCTTTAAATCCAGTGCTACTGATGGTTATGAATCAGATTATAATAGTCTTTAAATCCAGTGGTACTGATGGTTATGAATCACAATATGATACTTGTTAGATCTGGTGGGGTGTTACATTTCTCAGGTTGTCAAACAGTGAGAGGTGAGACACAGGTGGTGTGTAACTTCAGCCCATAGCAACACCTGTCATGGCCATCTGTCTATATACACCTCGGAGGACAAAAACAAGTCTGTTTTCTGAAGATTAAAAGGGCCATCCGCAGTTGAAACAATAACAAAGAGGGCTCCCCGCCACCGTTTTGATAAAAAGTTGAGTGATGGGGTGGCTGGAGAAATGGAACCACTCTCAAATTCTGCCCATCAATTATATACAAATGATAGTTTTAACCATGTTTTGAGGCTATACAGTGTTTGATTTACTCCAATGTGAATGTAAACAATCTTATCATGTTGGATTGTGATGGGGTACAACATTCTCATGAGGCATTTCTAATTTTAAATTACCCCTTTAAATCTGTAAAATAAAAGGGTTGCATCCCAAATGGCACCCTATTCCCTATATAGTGCACTACTTTATAGTGCACTACTTTAGATCGGGCCCTATTCCCTATATAGCACACTACTTCAGACCAGAGCCCTATTACCTATATAGTGCACTACTTTAGACCAGGGCCCTATTCCCTATATAGTGCACTACTTTTGACCAAGGCCTTATTCCCTATATAGTGCACTACTTTAGACCAGGGCCCTATTCCCTATATAGTGCACTACTTTTGACCAGGGCCCTATTCCCTATATAGTGCACTACTTTAGACCAGGGCCCTATTCCCTATATAGTGCACTACTTTTGACCAAGGCCTTATTCCCTATATAGTGCACTACTTTAGACCAGGGCCCTGTTCCCTATATAGTGCACTACTTTAGAACAGGGTACAATTTGAGATTCAGACTCTTATCTGAAGCTATAAAAGATCATTCAAATGGACAAAGCCTCACCAGACTCACCATTATTCAACTCAACATGTAGTGTCTGTCATCACTCTATCCCTGTACTTATAGCCCATTCCTTTATTGTCATTTCAGATATGATTGTAGTTGCAGTAACACATTAAAAATAGCCCTTGTGTCGTAGAGTGCTCCCCCACTTCCACTGTCCAGGCCATGACTCCCAGTGATACAGATCTGCTATCTTAATTTGATCACTGTTGTCGCAGAGATGTATCCTGCAAATTTTAGTGTATTCAAGGTTTTAAAAGGCTTCTAAAGTATGTAATACCCACCTGATTTGCACCAACGGAAAATGTATCAACCCCTACAAAAATGTCCATTATTTATAATCCACATAATAATTCCAATTTAATTTTCCTGCTGTGAGAAGCAGGGTCAATTTAAGGTAGCGCATCTGTAGGCTGAGAGAGAGAGTTTGAGGGGGGAGAGAGAGAGAGAGTTTGAGGGGGATAGAGAGAGAAAGAGTTTGAGGGGTAGAGAGAGTTTGAGGGGTAGAGCGAGTTTGAGAGGGGGAGAGAGTTTGAGAGGGAGAGTTTGAGGGGGAGAGTGAGTTTGAGGGGGAGATGGAGAAAGAGTTTGAGGGGGAGAGGGAGAAAGAGAGTTTGAGGGGGATAGAGAGAGAGAGTTTGAGGCAGAGAGGGAGAGTTTGAGAGAGTGAGGGAGAGTTTGAGGGGGAGAAAGAGAGTTTGAGGGGGAGAGAGAGTTTGAGGGGGGAGACAGAGTTTGTGAGGCAGAGAGAGAGTTTGTGAGGCAGAGAGAGAGTTTGTGAGGCAGAGAGAGAGTTTGTGAGGCAGAGAGAGAGTTTGTGAGGCAGAGAGAGAGTTTGTGAGGCAGAGAGGGAGTTTGTGAGGCAGAGAGACAGTTTGTGAGGCAGAGAGACAGTTTGTGAGGCGGAGAGAGAGTTTGTGAGGCGGAGAGAGAGTTTGAGAGTTTGAGGGGGAGATTATGGGGAGGGAGATGGAGGAAAACAAACTCAGATCATCATGGAGAAAGAACAGGAAACACCCAGTCATGTGACTGAGTTTAACTATGGGATTGAATTCATAAAGTGTGTGTGGGATGGAAACATCCAAGTTGATAATTATGTCCATGCTGTTTGGAACTCCTTTGTTTATGGAGCTCTGACTCATGCATGTATACAGCACAATGCAGCAAATGTTGCCATGATTACAGTCCTGTGCTAATTATTGACTGCTGTAATAGCTTTTATTGACTGTTGTGGGATACACATAATCAGCTTACAGTACATGCCTCTTCCCCAGAGAGGACCTAGAATCCCGATAAACTTGTGTTGTGTGTTTACATCTCTCCCTCATATTTCTGAACAGCTGAAATAACAAAAAAACAGCCCAGAGAATTACGCCACGCAGTTTGATATTACTGTTGCTATGATACTTACAACCCAGGTCACTTCAGTTTATTGGTCTTATTTCACATCTTGAGTTTCTTGAGGTAGAACACAATGGACATTGCCATAGATGACATCACAAGGTCACACCACCAGAATGAAAAATAGGTGATACAACACAGTGCTGTAGTTCAGAACAGGCCTAGAATGCAGGGCCAAAGTATATTCTCTTAGATGTAGGATACAGCAATACTCATTACTAGAACAAGAGATGTACTATGACCTGGCCCCCTGGGATTGATAGTCTGTATTTCTGTATGTGGTTGATTGATTGACATGCTCTTGGGGCTCGGGGCAGTGCACTAGTGGTTTGTACAGTCTGTGATGGACTCTAGCTTGGCAACAATCTCCCCTGGTACTGCTGCAGACAGATGAGAGAGGGATGGACACAGGAAGAGAGAGAGGAGTGTGAAGAAAGGGAGGGATACAGCGTCTATTAGTCATCATATCGCAGATATATCCAGACATGGATTCAAATAGTATCTGACTTCTTTCAAATACTTTGAGCCTTTGATTGAGCCTGCCTGAAGTGCCAGATGGGCGGGGCTTGGACCGTTGCGACTATTCCATTGGTTCCGTTGCTCGGCGCCAGGCAAACTCAATCAAATGCAGCTAAAGTATTTGAAAGACGACTGATACTGTTTCTGGCGCACGGAAAGACATGCTCTGTTTTCTCGTCTATGTTTCATCTTGTCTTGTCTGTGATCTTGTCTTTGTGTCTGGGGAATCGTATTGTTTTTCCCACAGAGAGACAGCCCTCTAGGCCAGTCTGTCTCCCGGTTCTGTTTTTGTAATACAGTACACACATAATCATGAATACACACACACACACACACACACACACACACACACACACACACACACACACACACACACACACACACACACACACACACACACACACACACACACACACTCACTCAGTGTGTACAGCCGTGTTGTGTCACATCTGGCCGTGTTTCCTCCCCAAGCAGATTGGAGCTCTGTAAAGGTCACCCATTACCTCCTTTATATAAATATATATACACATACATACATACATACATACATACGTACATACACACACAGTCTGCCATCCAACACAACCCCCTGCTCTCTCTCAATTCAAAGGGCTTTATTGGCAGGGGAAACATGTTTACATTGCCAAAGCAAGTGAAATAAAAAAATAACAGTAAACATTACACTCACAAAAGTTCCATAGGAATAGAGACATTTCAAATGTCATTTTATGGATATATACAGTTTAGTAATGATGTGCAAATGGTTAAAGTATACAAGGGAAAATAAATAAACATAAATATGGGTTGTATTTACAATTGTGTTTGTTCTTCACTGGTTGCCCTGTTCTTGTGGCAACAAGTCACAAACACTGCTGCTGTGATGTGATGTCACACTGTGGTATTTCACCCAGTAGATATGGGAGTTTATCAGAA
>NW_025745745.1:0-23437 GCF_021184085.1 Oncorhynchus gorbuscha | reverse complement strand
AAGTTCTTAAATCTATACATGAGAGGGTGTATCATGTCTTACTCTTCACATTAGAAAAATTAGACCAATAAAGAATTATAAATACTAGAACAGAATATCCACGACTCAGAAAGAAAACACAGTTTAGATAGAAATGTTGACACCCTTCAACAGTTGAAGACATTTAAGCTTGAATATAACACAATAAACTCTCGATCTGCAGAGATTGCTGCCATGAAATCCAAGCAACAAGATGTTGAGCGAGGTGAAAGTGCAGGGAAATGCTGGCTTGGCAAATGAAGAAAGAGGAATGAACCATCCATAGCATTCAAACCCCAGATGGTAGCATAACAATGGTTCCTTCTGAAATTTACTCAGTCTTTAAAATGTTTTATAACAAACTGTATCAATCACAAAATAAAAGTTGAAAGGAATATATAGACATTTTCCTCAATAAGGCCATTTGACCAATTGTAAATGAACCAGAGAAAAGGAATATGGGTAAAACATCACCCCAGGTGAACTGTTGGAGGCCATCAATTATCTACATATGAGGAAATCTCCTAGTAATGATGGATTCCCAGTGGAACTTTATAGACACCTTTATCCCAGATTACTACGGCCTATGTTACTTATGCTCACAGCAGCTCTAGAGAAAAATGAGCTTCCCCAGTCACCATGTTTGGCTACAATCACCCTACTTTAAAAGAAAGATAATGATCCACTGCCCAGTATAACTTTTGAATGTAGATTACAAAAATCATTGCTGAAGTATTGGCTTTTCATTGGCATAGAAACAGTCATGTAAAAGTTAATTCACTCAGATCAAACAGGGTTTATAAGAAAAAGGATGTCCAGACAATCTCCACAGTTGTTTCAGTGTAATCCATCATACCACCATCAAATTCATGAGGTGCCAGGCACCCTTATTTATTATAACCCCACCTTACCTCCAGCATTTAGTGATGACATCTTTAAGTCGTGTTCCAAAGGGGCATCATTCATTTAACATGTTTATATTGATGGATCTATACTGTCATTCAATCAATTACATTATACAAGGCCGATTTCTCAGAAATCATATTCAATCACTTCAACAGAATATAAATGAACCTAAGGCATCTGGCATAGATTAAATACTGAAAGAAGCTGCTATGACAAAGAAGTTGATTGCCAAGTTATATCAAGGGCTGATTGAAACTCTACCTGAAGGCTCAGAACCTATAATGAACAAATGGTAAACAGAACTAAATGAAGAAATGAAGGAGAATCATTGGTCACAGATGTGTTAAAATGTTCATACCTGCTCCTACAAAGACATGAACTAATGCAATGTAAGATCATTCATAGGACTTACTATAGTCCTGCCAGAATGCATGTAATGTCACCCAGACATGTCACATCTCTGTTGGAGATGCAAAAAGCACAAAGGAACTATATTTTATTTATTTTATTTTAATTTATTTCACCTTTATTTAACCAGGCAGGCAAGTTGAGAACAAGTTCTCATTTACAATTGCGACCTGGAATATTACATATGCTGTGGTCCTGTGACAAACTGACACCAGTCTGGGATAATGTATGTGCTACCATTTTATTAGGTCTAGGAATTTATATCCATTCATCTCCACGATTATGTTTGTTGGGAAATGTAAATATTGGTGATCAATATCAGAGAACTTTTGGTAATCTAGATTGACTTGCTGCAATAAAAATTAAAGCCATCAATTGGAAAGCTCCATATCCACCCTCAATGACAAACTGGAATTAAACCATACATATTAAACCATACATATTAAACCATACACATTAAACCATACATATTAAACCATACATATTAAACCATACACATTAAACCATACATATTAAACCATACATATTAAACCATACATATTAAACCATACATATTAAACCATACACATTAAACCATACATATTAAACCATACATATTAAACCATACATATTAAACCATACACATTAAACCATACATATTAAACCATACATATTAAACCATACATATTAAACCATACATATTAAACCGTACATATTAAACCATACACATTAAACCATACATATTAAACCATACATATTAAACCATACATATTAAACCATACATATTAAACCGTACATATTAACCCACACACATTAAACCATACATATTAAACCATACATATTAAACCATACACATTAAACCATACATATTAAACCATACACATTAAACCATACATATTAAACCATACATATTTGACAGAATTTGGAAATGTTATGTTGACCATCTTAGAGAATGATTTGTATAGTTTCCATTTTGTTTTTGTGTTGCTTGTGATAAAACATAAGATGAGTAGCTAGTGAAGTGAAGCAAAGTAAAGTTTATTCATATTGACTAACTGCATTAAAACTGTAGTGAACAATGTGGTTATCTTTACAATGCAGTGTCCTTATTACTGTGTAGGTCTAACACCTGTAAGTACTCCTGTAAGGTTCAGGGCTAGTAGACAAATTAAATACATAATGGGATATATCTCTCTTACCGTTAACAGCTGTGCATAGACCCCACAGCACCAGAAGCAGAGCAAGTCTGGATACGCTTCCACACATACTGACCAACTGCAGAACCAAACGTTGACCCAACACTGCCTGCTGAGACCGACTACAGAAGTGACGCCAATCCAACATTATTTACTCAGTAGAGGAACAAAATAAAACTAAATCAAACCAAAGTGAAGCTCATTTGCCTGGGTTGACTTGGTTATAATGGGCCTTGAGAGCTGAGTGTAGGAAGTTCTGCTGTCGTCTAGCTTGTATTCGTGTTACTGCTATGCAGAAACAATGGCACCTCTGCTAGTGCAACCTAGTTTTTGTGACTGGGGTCTTTGTAGAGCACCACAGAGAGGTCTTGTGATTTACCACATAACCTGTTGATGTGTTTCTTCCTTCTTTAGACACAAAAAAGTATATATTTTGCACCACCACAAGGCTGAAGGATGCTTTATAACTGATTTTTTCATTTTATTTTTTATTTCACTTTTATTTAACTTGGCAAGTCAGTTAAGAACAAACTCTTATTTACAATGACGGCCTACCAAAAGGCAAAAGGCCTCCTGCGGGGTTGGGGGCTGGGATTAAAAATATTAATAAATAAAATAAAATGTAGGACAAAACACACATCACGACAAGAGAGACAACACAACACTACATAAAGATAGACCTAAGACAACAACATAGCATGGCAGCAACACATGACAATACAACATAAAAACACATGGTAGCAACACAACATGGTAGCAGCAACACATGGTAGCAGCACAAAACAGGGTACAAACATTATTGTGCGCAGACAACAGCACAGAAGGGAAAGAAGGTAGAGACAACAATACATCACGCAGAGCAGCCACAACTGTCAGTAAGAGTGTCCTTAATTGAGTCTTTGAATGAAGAGATGGAGATGAAACTGTCCAGTTTGAGTGTTTGTTGCAGCTCGTTCCAGTCGCTAGCTGCAGCGAACTGTAAAGACGAGCGACCCAGGGATGTGTGTGCTTTGGGGATCTTTAACAGAACGTGACTGGCAGAACAGGTGTTGTATGTGGAGGATGAGGGCTGCAGTAGATATATCAGATAGGGGGGAGTGAGGCCTAAGAGGGTTTTATAAAGAAGAATCAACCACTGGGTCTTGCGACAGGTATACAGAGATGACCAGTTTACAGAGGAGTATAGAGTGCAGTGATAAGGAGCATTGGTGGCAAATCTGATGGCAGAATGGTAAAGAACATCTAGACACTCAAGAGAGCACCATTACCTGCAGATCTATACATTACGTCTCCGTAATCTTGCATGAGTAGGATGGTCATCTGAATCATGGTTAGTTTGGTAGCTGGGGTGAAAGAGGAGCGATTACGATTAACTTTAACCTGCAGCTTTGATATGTGCTGAGAGAAGGACAGTGTACCATCCAGCCATACTCCCATGTACTTGTATGAGGTGACTACCTCAAGCTCTAAACCCTCAGTAGTAATCACACCTGTGGCGAGAGGGGCATTTCTCTTACCAAACCACATGGCCTTTGTTTTGGAGGTGTTCAGAACAAGGTTAAGGGAAGAGAAAGCTTGTTGGACACTAAGAAAGCTTTGTTGTAGAGCGTTTAACACAACATTTGGGGAGGGGCCAGCTGAGTATAAAACTGTATCATCTGCATATAAATGGATAAGAGAGCTTCCTACTGCTGGAGCTATGTTGTTTATGTAAATTGAGAAGAGCGGGGGGCCTAGGATCGAGCCTTGGGGTACACCCTTGGTGACAGGCAGTGGCTGAGACAGCAGATGTTCTGACTTTATACACTGCACTCTTTGAGAGAGGTAGTTAGCAAAGAGACACCAATACTCCTTAGCCGGCCCACAAGAATGGAATGGTCTACCGTATCAAAAGCTTTGGCCAAGTCAATAAAAATTGCAGCACAATATTGCTTAGAATCAAGGGCAATGGTGACATCATTGAGGACCTTTAAGGTTGCAGTGACACATCCATAACCTGAGTGGAAACCAGTTTGCATACCAGAGAGAATACTATAGGCATCAAGAAAGCCAGTCAGTTGATTATTGACAAGTTTTTCCAACACTTTTGATAAACAGGGCAAAATAGAAATAGGCCTATAACAGGATCAGCTTGATTTCCCCCTTTAAATAAAGGACAAACCGTGGCTGCCTTCCAAGCAATGGGAACCTCCCCTGAGAGGAGAGACAGGTTAAAAGGTCAGAGATGGACTTGGCGATGATAGGAGCAGCAACCTCTAAAGCTAGTCGCTTTAGAAAAAGGTGGGAGATTAGGACATGTTGGATGGGTGAGGAGGCATGGCTGAGTCAAATAGGAATCCCAACTTAATGAAGGGGTGATTAAAGAGCTCAGCCATGTGCTTCTTGTCAGTAACAACCACATCATCAACTTTAAGGGACATGGGCAGCTGTGAGGAGGAGGGTTTATTCTTCAGGTCTTTAACTGTTTACAGAATGTCTTGGGATTAGACCCACAGAGAGAGAACTGCTCCTTATAGTAACTAACTTTGGCCTTCCGGATAGCCTGAGTGCACTTATTTCTCATTTGCCTGAACGAGAGCCAGTCAACCTGAGTACACGTGTGCCGAGCCTTTCGCCAAATGTAATTCTTGAGGTGGGGTAACTCCGCAAGATCACGGTCAAACCAGGGGCTAAACCTGTTTTTAATTCTCATTTTCTTTATGGGGGCGTGTGTTTGTTAGCAATACCACTGACATATAAAAAAAGAAGGTCCAAGTGTCTTCGACAGAGGGGATCAAGCTGATTCTATACCAATTTACAGAGGCCACGTCATGAAGGAAGACTTGCTCATTAAAGTTGTTTTTACCAAGCGTCTATGACAAATCATGACAGGACGTTTCACTGAGCAGCCATTACGAACACAGGCTGTAAAACAGTGATCACTAAGGTCATTACTGAAAACACCAGACTGACACCTCTCGGGATTATTTGTGGGGATAATATTGAGCAAAGTATCATTTTCTGGGTGTTTGGAGTCATACTTTGTGGGATTGTTAATAATCTGAGAAAGATTTAGGGAGTCCCATTGCTTTAGGACTTGGTCAGGTGGTTTAGGCATGTCCCAGTTTAGGTCACCTAGCAGGACAAATTCAGACTTAGTGTAAGGGGGCCAGGAGAGAGCTTAGGACACCTAGCAGGATATTCAGACTTAGTGTAAGGGGGCCAGGAGAGAGCTTAGGGCAGGTAGCAGGACATATTCAGACTTAGTGTAAGGGGGCCAGGAGAGAGCTTAGGGCAGGTAGCAGGATATTCAGACTTGGTGTAAGGGGGCCAGGAGAGAGCTTAGGGCACCTAGCAGGATATTCAGACTTAGTGTAAGGGGGCCAGGAGAGAGCTTAGGGCAGGTAGCAGGATATTCAGACTTAGTGTAAGGGGGCCAGGAGAGAGCTTTGGGCAGGTAGCAGGATATTCAGACTTGGTGTAAGGGGACCAGGAGAGAGCTTAGGGCAGGTAGCAGGACATATTCAGACTTAGTGTAAGGGGGCCAGGAGAGAGCTTAGGGCAGGTAGCAGGATATTCAGACTTAGTGTAAGGGGGCCAGGAGAGAGCTTAGGGCAGGTAGCAGGATATTCAGACTTAGTGTAAGGGGGGAGAGAGCCAGGAGAGCTTAGGGCACCTAGCAGGATATTCAGACTTAGTGTAAGGGGGCCAGGAGAGCTTTGGGCAGCTATTCAGACTTAGGTAAGGGGGCCAGGTAGCAGGATATTCAGACTTAGTGTAAGGGGACCAGGAGAGAGCTTAGGGCAGGTAGCAGGACATATTCAGACTTAGTGTAAGGGGACCAGGAGAGAGCTTAGGGCAGGTAGCAGGATATTCAGACTTGGTGTAAGGGGGCCAGGAGAGAGCTTAGGGCAGGTAGCAGGACATATTCAGACTTAGTGTAAGGGGACCAGGAGAGAGCTTAGGGCAGGTAGCAGGATATTCAGACTTAGTGTAAGGGGGCCAGGAGAGAGCTTAGGGCAGGTAGCAGGATATTCAGACTTAGTGTAAGGGGGCCAGGAGAGAGCTTAGGGCAGGTAGCAGGATATTCAGACTTAGTGTAAGGGGGCCAGGAGAGAGCTTAGGGCAGGTTGGGTACAGGCCAGTGCTTATGGAGGACGATAGCACTCAGCAACAGTCAACAAAGAGCTATTTGAAAGTTTAACGCTAAAATCCAGCAACTCAAATTGTTTGGGGACAGACTTGGTTGAGCACTGAAGGTGATCCTTGGAAAAGATTGCCACTCCCCCACCTTTGGAAGATCTGTCTTGACGAAAAAGTTTATAACCAGAAAGGTTAACATCAGTATTCAGAACACTCTTCCTTAATCACGTCTCAGGAATGACCAACACGTCTGGATTTAAGCTGTGAACCCACACTTTCAATTGATCCATTTCAGGTAATAAGCTTCTAGTGTTAATGAGCTGAAAACCCAGGCTTTTACGAGAGCAGAAATCACCAAAGCAGATATCAGCAGGCAACGGGAGCAGGTGTCACACACACTTGGGAGAAGCTTTTATTTCTGGAGATGATTTCTTGTAGAAAATGGCTTACACATTGCTAACAGGCCACATAGTCAATGTACCTGCTAGGCCAAGTCTAATTTAGTGAAGACCTTGATTTGTCTCTGTCTTTACAGTTCCTGAAACATGTCTATGGCCACCCACTCAGTTACCAGTGACCTATTCTGCCACATCCCAGGGAATGGAGAGTGCAGAACCACCCCTCCTTAAATCCATAGTCATTGACAGTAAGATGTGTGAAAAATGTTGTTTGCTACTGAGATTTTCTATGTGTATTGATTCCTACGAACCAACTTTGTAAGAGCTTTGTGTCCTGATTCAACAGACACCTCCCCTGGTGAGTCATGTAAAGTTTCCTGATTCAACAGACACCTCCCCTGCTGAGTCATGTAATGTTTCCTGATTCAACAGACACCTCCCCTGGTGAGTCATGTAAAGTTTCCTGATTCAACAGACACCTCCCTGGTGAGTCATGTAAAGTTTCCTGATTCAACAGACACCTCCCCTGGTGAGTCATGTAAAGTTTCCTGATTCAACAGACACCTCCCCTGGTGAGTCATGTAATGTTTCCTGATTCAACAGACACCTCCCCTGGTGAGTCATGTAAAGTTTCCTGATTCAACAGACACCTCCCCTGGTGAGTCATGTAAAGTTTCCTGATTCAACAGACACCTCCCCTGGTGAGTCATGTAAAGTTTCCTGATTCAACAGACACCTCCCCTGGTGAGTCATGTAAAGTTTCCTGATTCAACAGACACCTCCCCTGGTGAGTCATGTAAAGTTTCCTGATTCAACAGACACCTCCCCTGGTGAGTCATGTAATGTTTCCTGATTCAACAGACACCTCCCCTGGTGAGTCATGTAATGTTTCCTTTCCTGATTCAACAGACACCTCCCCTGGTGAGTCATGTAATGTTTCCTGATTCAACAGACACCTCCCCTGGTGAGTCATGTAAAGTTTCCTGATTCAACAGACACCTCCCCTGGTGAGTCATGTAATGTTTCCTGATTCAACAGACACCTCCCCTGGTGAGTCATGTAATGTTTCCTGATTCAACAGACACCTCCCCTGGTGAGTCATGTAAAGTTTCCTGATTCAACAGACACCTCCCTGGTGAGTCATGTAAAGTTTCCTGATTCAACAGACACCTCCCCCATGGTGAGTCATGTAAAGTTTCCTGATTCAACAGACACCTCCCCTGGTGAGTCATGTAATGTTTCCTGATTCAACAGACACCTCCCCTGGTGAGTCATGTAAAGTTTCCTGACTCAACAGACACCTCCCCTGGTGAGTCATGTAATGTTTCCTGATTCAACAGACACCTCCCCTGGTGAGTCATGTAAAGTGTCCTGATTCAACAGACACCTCCCCTGGTGAGTCATGTAATGTTTCCTGATTCAACAGACACCTCCCCTGGTAAGTCATGTAATGTTTCCTGATTTAACAGACACCTCCCCTGGTGAGTCATGTAATGTTTCCTGATTTAACAGACACCTCCCCTGGTGAGTCATGTAATGTTTCCTGATTTAACAGACACCTCCCCTGGTGAGTCATGTAATGTTTCCTGATTTAACAGACACCTCCCCTGGTGAGTCATGTAATGTTTCCTGATTTAACAGACACCTCCCCTGGTGAGTCATGTAAATTTCTTCCATTTCTCTCTTGCTCATTCTCTCTGTTGCTCACTCAGACTCACACACGTGCAGTTACACCCATTTCTAACACTGTTTGTTGCAGGAATGATATGACAGACGCATAACTTTTGAACAATATAATATTTTATTGTATCTTTACACATACTTACATTTCTGCATTCTTTTTTTAAGACTGCCAAGCTGTCCTATATTGGGGTACCTCTGTCCAGGTCAATGTCCTCAGGATTATGGAGCTATGCTTATAATAAATTGTTTGAATATTACAATGTGTATTAGGATTAAGCTAAACTTGACCATTTAAAGAGGAGTTTAGATAACCTCTTTCTTAAAATGCTTCAGATTGATGAGCAATGAATTAATGTCCCACTTCGATATGAAGGGACAGAGGAGCAAACATGCCTTTGCTACCACTTTTAGTAGATTCTGACTGTTAAATATATTTGCCTGTGTGTTACTGTTATATCCTACAAGCCCACATTATGGAAACATATATTTTATGCTTACAGAAAGTGTCATGAAAAGCCAGAAGAGTCAGGAGGTTGATGTGTTTGGTGCCTTCTGGAAAGTCCTAAAATATGCCCCTGAGCCGTGTGGGAGAAGGACGCAAAGTATGTTGCTCAAGTTGCTCTTTTTTAAAGACGTCTCTAAGCTGTAACTGCCACAACATTATTCAACTAGTACCATGGAAATACTTTTAGCCAGCTGAGTACAACGTTTCTTCAAGAGTGTCCTCTTCTAGTTTGCTTATAAAATATCAACTTGATAAAGTTGTAATGCGCTGATTGTCTTCACTTCATCTGACCCATCACACAACTCTTCAAGAGGATCACTACGCTCCAGATCTGACCCATCACACCACTCTTCAAGAGGACCACTATGCTCCAGATCTGACCCATCACACCACTCTTCAAGAGGATCACTATGCTCCAGGTCTGACCCATCACACCACTCTTCAAGAGGACCACTATGCTCCAGATCTGACCCATCACACAACTCTTCAAGAGGATCGCTACGCTCCAGATCTGACCCATCACACAACTCTTCAAGAGGACCACTATGCTCCAGATCTGACCCATCACACCACTCTTCAAGAGGATCACTATGCTCCAGGTCTGACCCATCACACCACTCTTCAAGAGGACCACTATGCTCCAGATCTGACCCATCACACCACTCTTCAAGAGGACCACTATGCTCCAGATCTGACCCATCACACCACTCTTCAAGAGGACCACTATGCTCCAGATCTGACCCATCACACCACTCTTCAAGAGGATCACTATGCTCCAGATCTGACCCATCACACCACTCTTCAAGAGGACCACTATGCTCCAGATCTGACCCATCACACAACTCTTCAAGAGGATCACTATGCTCCAGATCTGACCCATCACACCACTCTTCAAGAGGACCACTATGCTCCAGGTCTGACCCATCACACCACTCTTCAAGAGGACCACTATGCTCCAGATCTGACCCATCACACCACTCTTCAAGAGGACCACTATGCTCCAGATCTGACCCATCACACCACTCTTCAAGAGGACCACTATGCTCCAGATCGCCTTCTGTGCTCAGAGGTCCTTGATGAGGATCTCGCCCATCACACAGCTCTTATTAATAATCAATCAAATAAAACAATTGGCCTTTATTTCTATGCATGAGATTTGTATGGGTGAATTATGAAACAATTATTTAATGCAGATGTATGAAAAATTGTTACGTATATGTAACAGTATAACTTTAGACCGTCACCTCGCCCATACCCGGGCGTGAACCAGGGACCCTCTGCACACATCAACAACAGTCACCCACGAAGCATCGCTCCACAAAAGCCGCGGCCCTTGCAGAGCAAGGGGAACCACTACTTCAAGGTCTCAGAGCAAGTGACGTCACCGATTGAAATGCTATTTAGCGCACACCGCTAACTAAGCTAGCCGTTTCACATCCGTTACACTCAACCCCCTCCTCCTTTTCCGCAGCAACCAGTTATCCGGGTCAACAGCATCAATGTAATGGCTTTCGACCTTCACCTCTCCCGAGTCCGTACTGGAGTTGCAGCGATGGTACGATCACGAAATTAGGGAGAGAAATGGGTAAAAAAGTACTCCCAAATATTTGTTTATCTTTCACTGATGACTGGAAACATGTAAGGAAAAATGTTTTCAATATCCAGCTTTATGCTCTGCAATACTTATTACAGTACACTCTTAGGGGGGGAAAACGTGTTGTTATTCGGCTGTCCCCATTGGAGAACCCTGTTTGATTTCAGGTAGAACCTTTTTGGGTTCTATGTTGAACCTTTTCCACAGAGGGTTCTACGTAGATCTAAAAACGCTTCTCCCTAGAACCAAAAAGGGTTATTCTATCAGGACAGCTGAAGAACCTTTCTGGGTTCCTTTTTTCTAAGAGTCTAAGTAATAAGCTGTAGTCAGGTGGTCATTACCAGGTGATGATGAGGTCTAAACTATGACCAGTAGGTTCCAAAATATAGCACATAATATAGTGGTCAGAATTATGACCAGCTGGTCAGATAGAGGTCACAATTATGACCAACTGGTTGCTGGCAGGCAGAAAAATACATCATATTCTGGTCAGTAAAAAAATGTCATTTTTCAACCAGTTTGAGACCAGAATAAGATGTCATGACAAAAAATATTTTCAACCAGGTTTTTCCCACTGGTCATATGGGGTTAGAAAAACACATGATATTCTGGTCAGTAAAACGACGTAAAAAAAAACCCATCATTTGTCAACCACTTTGCAACAGAGTAAAACGTCATAAAAATATGTCATAATGACGTCTTTTCAACCAGGTTTTGCCCACTGGGTAGGCTACCAGCATAAGTAGGCCTGTACTGTAGTTGTCATTTGTTTCCAAATAGACAATGTTTGATAATTGGAGGTCAGTGCAGCATATTAAAAGGTTATTGAATTCAAACCATCTGTTTACAGGTCCACAACCATTTGCAATAGTTTTTTCTTTCAGAAATGGTCAGACACAGCAAATGTCACTGTAAAAGTTTAAAACATTCTGCCAACACCTCCAGAGACATTTGATCAAGCTCGCCATTGCTATTTGGAAACTACCATGGTATAATTACAATACTTCCAAAGTATACAGTAAAAAAAGGCGTTATTGTCACTATAAATGGTGAATGAAGGCTGTTTTTCAGGCAGATTCTCAGTCACGCGCGCACAGGTTCAGGACGGGTCTGATTTATAGTAGAAACATGCGTATTGCATCTGCCTAGTTGATGAATCTCAATGTTATGGGTCTGATTTATAGTGGAAACATGCGTATTGCATCCGCCTAGTTGATGAATCTCAATGTTATGGGTCTGATTTATAGTGGAAACATGCGTATTGCATCCGCCTAGTTGATGAATCTCAATGTTATTGTACGTGTGCGGTCTTTTCAGGTATGGAGCACGCAGATATTTATTGTGAAATGTACGCAACTGTTGCAAATGGGGACCCAGCTGCTGTCATCTGACTAACAGGCAACAGCAAGCAGTGTTGTGGCACCTCGTTGACGGTTCCAGACATTTGTAGCTTTGTTCTCCTGTTGAGCAAAAAAATAACAAGATTGAATTAGCATAGTACCAACTGAAACATGTTTTACACAGCACATTTCCCAGAGCACAATGATTGTGTGCAGTGTATCTGGGGTTTTTTCACCACACTCGTTTTTGACAGGAAATGAGACGTGAGAAGCCACAACAGCGCAGCTATTGGAAACTACTCACTGGTCACAGATGTCAGTTGAACATCCAGTCTAGTTTCCATTGACATTTTGGTTGAGTTGTCAACTAACGTGAATTCAACAACAAAAAATATCACTGTGTTATTGGATTTAGGGTAAAAGTTTGGGGGGGAGTACGAAATTCCCTTGTGATGATACATTTCTCTATGGGGCGGCAGGGTAGCCTAGTGGTTAGAGCTTTGGACTAGTAATTGGAATGTTGCAAGTTCAAACCCCCGAGCTGACAAGGTACAAATCTATCGTTCTGCCCCTGAACAAGCAGTTAACCCATTGTTCCTAGGCCGTCATTGAAAATAAAAATTAATAAAATAAATACAAATCCAACATGTTTTCCACATTATGATCACATCACATTTTGTTGTTGAAATTAAGTGGAAACAACATTAATTCAACCAGTTTTTGCTCAGTGGGTAGTGATCACTACACTCATCGAATCAGACTTAAAGTAGGTCAATTAGCCTGTATTTTATACATGGTGTTTGGTTATTTAAAAATGTGTCAGTTTGATATATAGCATTGCATGTAAAGGGCTTACATAGAAACATTTCCAGAAGGACTAATTCGAGACAGAAAGGAGTTTGGACACTCAACTGTTATCATCCTATACAATGAATTACACTGAGCTGAAATAAATCCACCTCTGCCTTCCTTGTTGAGGGCTCCCATTACTTTCTGCCTCAAATGAGTCCTTTTGGATGTTTTTCTTTGTGAGCCCTTTTATGCTTTTCATCATTGTTGTACTCTATCCTCATTGTAGATCTAATATGTATTTGAGAATGCATCATTTCTACTACGGTGCTTCCAAGTAATTATTCAAATACCAAAAATCTGTCAAACACTCTTTTACCAATGTATTAATATTCTCTCTCTTCTCTCTATCGTTCCGTTCCTGCTCCCAGCTGTTCCTATTCCCTAATCAATCATTTAGTCTTCCCACACCTGTTCCCTATCTTTTCCCTGATTAGAGTCCCTATTTCTCCCCTTGTTTTCCGTTTCTGCCCTGTCGGATCCTTGTCTATTGTTCACCGTGCTGTGTCTGTGTATCGCCCTGTCGTGTCGTGTTTCCCTCAGATGCTGCGTGGTGAGCAGGTGTCTGAGTCTGCTACGTTCAAGTGCCTTCCCAGAGGCAACCTGCAGTTCATGATCGAGTCTCCAGTCTGTTCTCGTCATTACGAGTGGAATTGTGCTTTATGATTGTATATTTACTTTACTGGATTAAAGACTCTGTTTTCAAGTCACTTTTGGGTCCTCATTCACCTGCATAACAGAAGGATCCGACCAAAGAATGGACCCAGCGACTACAGACGCTCGTAACACTGCCGTCGAGATCCAAGGAGCCATGCTCGGCACACACGAGCAGGAATTGTCTGCTGCTCGCCATGCCGTGGAGAACCTGGCCGCTCAGGTTTCCGACCTCTCTGGACAGTTCCAGAGTCTTCGTCTCGTGCCACCTGTTACTTCCTGGCCTGCCGAGCCTCCGGAACCTAGGGTTAATAGCCTCCGGAACCTAGGGTTAATAACCCTTCTCCAACCCAACACATACTCTAGAGAGAGAGCTCGGGTTGCTTACGTCATTTCACTCCTTACTGGCCGGGCTCGAGAGTGGGGCACAGCTATCTGGGAGGCAAGGGCTGATTGCTCTAACAATTACCAGAACTTTAAAGAGGAGATGATTCGGGTTTTTGACCGTTCAGTTTTTGGTAGGGAGGCTTCTAGGGCCCTGGCTTCCCTATGCCAAGGTGATCGATCCATAACGGATTACTCTATTGAGTTTCGCACTCTTGCTGCCTCTAGTGAGTGGAACGAGCCGGCGCTGCTCGCTCGTTTTCTGGAGGGACTCCACGCAGTGGTTAAAGATGAGATTCTCTCCCGGGAGGTTCCTTCAGAGTGTGGACTCTTTGATTGCTCTCGCCATCCGCATAGAACGACGGGTAGATCTTCGTCACCAGGCTCGTGGTAGAGAGCTCGCGTCAACGGTGTTTCCCTGCTCCGCATCGCAACCATCTCCCTCCTCTGGCTCAGAGACTGAGCCCATGCAGCTGGGAGGTATTCGCATCTCGACTAAGGAGAGGGAACGGAGGATCACCAACCGCCTGTGCCTCTATTGCGGACTTGCTGGACATTTTGTTAATTCATGTCCAGTAAAAGCCAGAGCTCATCAGTAAACGGAGGGCTACTGGTGAGCGCTACTACTCAGGTCTCTCCATCTAGATCCTGTACTACTTTGTCGGTCCATCTACGCTGGACCGGTTCGGGTGCTACATGCAGTGCCTTGATAGACTCTGGGGCTGAGGGTTGTTTCATGGACGAAGCATGGGCTCGAAACATGACATTCCTTTCAGAGAGTTAGACAAGCCTACGCCCATGTTTGCCTTAGATGGTAGTCATCTTCCCAGTATCAGATTTGAGACACTACCTTTAACCCTCACAGTATCTGGTAACCACAATGAGACTATTTCTTTTTTGATTTTTCGTTCACCTTTTACACCTGTTGTTTTGGGTCATCCCTGGCTAGTATGTCATAATCCTTCTATTAATTGGTCTAGTAATTCTATCCTATCCTGGAACGTTTCTTGTCATGTGAAGTGTTTAATGTCTGCCATCCCTCCCGTTTCTTCTGTCCCCACTTCTCAGGAGGAACCTGGCGATTTGACAGGAGTGCCGGAGGAATATCATGATCTGCGCACGGTCTTCAGTCGGTCCCGAGCCAACTCCCTTCCTCCTCACCGGTCGTATGATTGTAGTATTGATCTCCTTCCGGGGACCACTCCTCCTCGGGGTAGACTATACTCTCTGTCGGCTCCCGAACGTAAGGCTCTCGAGGATTATTTGTCTGTGTCTCTTGACGCCGGTACCATAGTGCCTTCTTCCTCCGGCCGGGGCGGGGTTTTTTTTGTTAAGAAGAAGGACGGTACTCTGCGCCCCTGCGTGGATTATCGAGGGCTGAATGACATAACGGTTAAGAATCGTTATCCGCTTCCCCTTATGTCATCAGCCTTCGAGATTCTGCAGGGAGCCAGGTGCTTTACTAAGTTGGACCTTCGTAACGCTTACCATCTCGTGCGCATCAGAGAGGGGGACGAGTGGAAAACGGCGTTTAACACTCCGTTAGGGCATTTTGAGTACCGGGTTCTGCCGTTTGGTCTCGCCAATGTGCCAGCTGTTTTTCAGGCATTAGTTAATGATGTTCTGAGAGACATGCTGAACATCTTTGTTTTTGTCTATCTTGACGATATCCTGATTTTTTCACCGTCACTCGAGATTCATGTTCAGCACGTTCGACGTGTTCTACAGCGCCTTTTAGAGAATTGTCTCTACGTAAAGGCTGAGAAGTGCTCTTTTCATGTCTCCTCCGTTACTTTTCTCGGTTCCGTTATTTCCGCTGAAGGCATTCAGATGGATTCCGCTAAGGTCCAAGCTGTCAGTGATTGGCCCGTTCCAAGGTCACGTGTCGAGTTGCAGCGCTTTCTAGGTTTCGCTCATTTCTATCGGCGTTTCATTCGTAATTTCGGTCAAGTTGCTGCCCCTCTCACAGCTCTTACTTCTGTCAAGACGTGTTTTAAGTGGTCCGGTTCCGCCCAGGGAGCTTTTGATCTTCTAAAAGAACGTTTTACGTCCGCTCCTATCCTCGTTACTCCTGACGTCACTAGACAATTCATTGTCGAGGTTGACCCTTCAGAGGTAGGCGTGGGAGCCATTCTATCCCAGCGCTTCCAGTCTGACGATAAGGTTCATCCTTGCGCTTATTTTTCTCATCGCCTGTCGCCATCTGAACGCAACTATGATGTGGGTAACCGTGAACTGCTCGCCATCCGCTTAGCCCTAGGCGAATGGCGACAGTGGTTGGAGGGGGCGACCGTTCCTTTTGTCGTTTGGACAGACCATAAGAACCTTGAGTACATCCGTTCTGCCAAACGACTTAATGCTCATCAAGCTCGTTGGGCGTTGTTTTTCGCTCGTTTCGAGTTTGTGATTTCTTACCGTCCGGGTAGCAAGAACACCAAGCCTGATGCCTTATCCCGTCTTTTTAGTTCTTCTGTGGCTTCTACTGATCCCGAGGGGATTCTTCCTTATGGGCGTGTTGTCGGGTTGACAGTCTGGGGAATTGAAAGACAGGTTAAGCAAGCACTCACGCACACTGCGTCGCCGCACGCTTGTCCTAGTAACCTTCTTTTTCGTTCCTGTTTCCACTCGTCTTGGCTGTTCTTCAGTGGGCTCACTCTGCCAAGTTAGCTGGTCATCCCGGTGTTCGAGGCACTCTTGCGTCTATTCGCCAGCGCTTTTGGTGGCCGACTCAGGAGCGTGACACGCGCCGTTTCGTGGCTGCTTGTTCGGACTGCGCGCAGACTAAGTCAGGCAACTCTCCTCCTGCCGGTCGTCTCAGACCGCTCCCCATTCCTTCTCGACCATGGTCTCACATTGCCTAGACTTCATTACCGGTCTGCCTTTGTCTGCGGGGAAGACTATGATTCTTACGGTTGTCGATAGGTTCTCTAAGGCGGCACATTTCATTCCCCTCGCTAAACTTCCTTCCGCTAAGGAGACGGCACAAATCATCATCGAGAATGTGTTCAGAATTCATGGCCTCCCGTTAGACGCCGTTTCAGACAGAGGCCCGCAATTCACGTCACAGTTTTGGAGGGAGTTCTGTCGTTTGATTGGTGCGTCCGTCAGTCTCTCTTCCGGGTTTCATCCCCAGTCTAACGGTCAAGCAGAGAGGGCCAATCAGACGATTGGTCGCATACTACGCAGCCTTTCTTTCAGAAACCCTGCGTCTTGGGCAGAACAGCTCCCTGGGCAGAATACGCTCACAACTCGCTTCCTTCGTCTGCTACCGGGTTATCTCCGTTTCAGAGTAGTCTGGGTTACCAGCCTCCTCTGTTCTCATCCCAGCTTGCCGAGTCCAGCGTTCCCTCCGCTCAAGCGTTTGTCCAACGTTGTGAGCGCACCTGGAGGAGGGTGAGGTCTGCACTTTGCCGTTACAGGGCACAGACTGTGAGAGCCGCCAATAAACGTAGGATTAAGAGTCCTAGGTATTGTTGCGGCCAGAGAGTGTGGCTTTCCACTCGCAACCTTCCTCTTACGACAGCTTCTCGTAAGTTGACTCCGCGGTTCATTGGTCCGTTCCGTGTCTCCCAGGTCGTCAATCCTGTCGCTGTGCGACTGCTTCTTCCGCGACATCTTCGTCGCGTCCATCCTGTCTTCCATGTCTCCTGTGTCAAGCCCTTTCTTCGCACCCCCGTTCGTCTTCCCTCCCCCCCTCCCGTCCTTGTCGAGCGCACCTATTTACAAGGTACATAAGGATCATGGACATGCGTTCTCGGGACGGGGTCACCAATACTTAGTGGATTGGGAGGGTTACGGTCCTGAGGAGAGGAGTTGGGTTCCGTCTCGGGACGTGCTGGACCGTTCACTTATTGATGATTTCCTCCATTGCCGCCAGGATTCCTCCTCGAGTGCGCCAGGAGGCGCTCGGTGAGTGGGGGGTACTGTCATGTTTTGTCTTATATTGTCTTGTCATTTTGCTTTTCCCTCTGTTTCGTTTCCCCTGCTGGTCTTTTTGGTTCGTTCCCTCTTTTCTCTCTCTCACCTTCCTCTCTCTCTTCTCTCTATCGTTCCGTTCCTGCTCCCAGCTGTTCCTATTCCCCTAATCAATCATTTAGTCTTCCCACACCTGTTCCCTATCTTTTCCCCTGATTAGAGTCCCTATTTCTCCCCTTGTGTTCCTTCCGTTTCTGCCCTGTCGGATCCTTGTCTATTGTTCACCGTGCTGTGTCTGTGTATCGCCCTGTCGTGTCGTGTTTCCCTTCATCAGATGCTGCGTGGTGAGCAGGTGTCTGAGTCTGCTACGTTCAAGTGCCTTCCCGAGGCAACCTGCAGTTCATGATCGAGTCTCCAGTCTGTTCTTTCGTCAATCTTACCAGAGATTAATTTTCCTCATGAGTGGAATTGTGCTTTATGATTGAATATTTCTCTTTTGCACTGGGTTCCTGATTAAAGACTTGTTTTCGCCAAGTCACTTTTGGGTCCTCATTCACCTGCATAACAACAGAGATTCTCTCAGTTCTGTCAGATGTAACGTCTATGACAGATGTTACAAAACAAGACAGCAAAACACTCACAGAACATCAAGGTAAGCAAAATACATATGAAATACTGAATGTACTTTTGCACATGACAGGCATTCCACTAAATATGTAATGATAAGATATGCTGGGGTTCATTTTAAAATGATTGTGACCAATCCCATCAGACCAAACACTTACCATTGACCGAAATATGTATTTTTATATCAGCACTGCCTTTATAATGTGTACAATCACAGGTGTAGCTTCCTTCGTCAGATGGTTGTATGTTGGTGATGTGTAGAAACACTGTCATTCTCTGCCTGCAGTGTGACTCTGGGGTCACAATTGCTGTTGGTATGTTTTGTTTCAAAGTCTTGTGATACTCTACACTCATGACCCTCACTTATAACTCTATTTTTGTGACATACTACAGTCAGGATGTCAGTGAGTGTTTGGTTTGAACAGAGAAGAGTGGAATCTGCTCCTTCGGTCTCCAATGTTTTCTCCTGAGTCACTGTAAACAGGAAGGGAAACAGACTGTGGGTATATTATTTCATGAGATCGGTTTGATTGAGCATGAGTAGTTCTATCAATTCTCATTAATAAAAAGTCCCATTTCAGTCTACAGAAATGACTACAGACCCAAATGGACGTTTTATAATGGTAAAAAAACCTGGAAACCTGGCACAAGGAAAAGACACTTTACTGAACTGTTAATGTCCAAATGAAGACGACCCAAAGTGAATTCATGACCTCATACTAGAACTCTCTCAATGTTACGGAAAATGATATGGGGGATTAACTGTATACGGCAACTCTAGACAAGTCATCAACTAATCTACAGTTGAAGTCTTAAGTTTACATACACCTTAGCCAAATACATTTAAACTCAGTTTTTCACAATTCCTGACATTTAATCAGAGTAAAAATTCCCTGTCTTGGGTCAGTTAGGATCACCAATTAATTTTAAGAATGTGAAATGTCCGAAGGGCAGAAACGGAAAACAAGGGAGAAATTTTCATTTTTGATTGAAATGTTTTATTTGACACTGACATTTAATCAGAGTTTCCCTGTCTTGGGTCAACACCAATTAATTTTAAGAATGTAAATGTCCGCTTTATTTTTTAAATGTTTTATTTCACCTTTATTTAACCAGGTAGGCTAACAAGTTCTCATTTGCAACTGTGACCTGGCCAAGATAAAGCATAGCAGTGTGAACAGACAACACAGAGTTACACATGGAGTAAACAATTAACAAGTCAATAACACAGTAGAAAAAAAGAGAATCTATATACATTGTGTGCAAAAGGCATGAGGAGGTAGGCGAATAATTAAAATTTTGCAGATTAAGATAGCACAGTGTCCAAGGACGGTCCGGAAGTATATAGAATGGTGTCGTCTGCGTAGAGGTGGATCAGGGAATCGCCCGCAGCAAAGCAACATCATTGATATATACAGAGAAAGAGTCGGCCCGAGAATTGAACCCTGTGGCACCCCCATAGAGACTGCCAGAGGACCGGACAGCATGCCCTCCGATTTGACACACTGAACTCTGTCTGCAAAGTAGTTGGTGAACCAGGCACGGCAGTCATCAGAAAAACCGAGGCTACTGAGTCTGCCGATAAGAATATGGTGATTGACAGAGTCGAAAGCCTTGGCAAGGTCGATGAAGACGACTGCACAGTATTGTCTTTTATAATAGTAGAGAGAATGATTTATTTCAGCTTTTATTTCTTTCATCACATTCGCAGTGTGTCAGAAGTTTACATACACTCAATTAGTATTTGGTAGTATTGCCTTTAAATTGTTTAACTTGGGTCAAACGTTTTGGGTAGCCTTCCACAAGCTTCCCACAATAAGTTGAAACAAATTTTGACCCATTCCTCCTGACAGAGCTGGTGTAACTGAGTCAGGTTTGTAGGCCTCCTTGCTCGCACACACTTTTCAGTTCTGCCCACAGATTTTCTATAGGATTGAGGTCAGGGCTTTGTGATGTTCACTCCAATACCTTGACTTTGTTGTCCTTAAGCCATTTTTCCACAACTTTGGAAGTATGCTTGGGGTCATTGTCTGTTTGGAAGACCCATTTGCGAACAAGCTTTAACTTCCTGACTGATAGCTTGAGGTGTTGCTTCAATATATCCACATAATTCTCCTTCCTCAGATGCCATCTATTTTGTGAAGTGCACCAGTCCCTATTGCAGCAAAGCACCCCCAACATGATGCTCCCACCCCGGTCCTTCACGGTGTTCTTCGGCTTGCAAGCCTCCCCTTTTCCTCCAAACATAACGATGGTCATTATGGCAAAACAGTTCTATTTTTGTTTCATCAGACCAGAGGGCATTTCACCAAAAGTACGATCTTTGTCCCCATGTGCAGTTGCAAACCGTGGTCTGGCTTTTTATGGCGGTTTTGGAGCAGTGGCTTCTTCCTTGCTGTTTGGCCTTTCAGGTTATGTTAATATAGGACTTGTTTTACTGTGGATATAGATACTTTTGTACCCGTTTCCTCCAGCATCCTCACAAGGTCCTTTGCTGTTGTTCTGGGATTTATTTGCACTTTTCACACCAGAGTATGTTCATCTCTAGGAGACAGAACACATCTCCTTCCTAAGCAGTATGACAGATGTGTGGTCCCATGGTGTTTATACGTGTGTAATATTGTTTGTACAGATGAACGTGGTACCTTCAGGCATTTGGAAATTGCTCCCAAGTTTGAACCAGACTTGTGGAGGTCTACTAATTTTTTCTGAGGTCTTGGCTGATTTCTTTTGATTTTCTCATGATGTCAAGAAGCAATGAGGCACTGAATTTGAAGCTAGACCTTGGGTTGTACCGTGTCGGAGATCTTTGTGGGCTATACTCGGCCTTGTCTCAGGATGGTAGTTGGTGGTTGTAGATTTCCCTCTAGTGGTGTGGGGGCTGTGCTTTGGCAAAGTGGGTGGGGTTATATCCTTCCTGTTTGGCCCTGTCCGGGGGTGTCCTCGGATGGGGCCACAGTGTCTCCTGACCCCTCCTGTCTCAGCCTCCAGTATTTATGCTGCAGTAGTTTATGTGTCGGGGGCTAGGGTCAGTTTGTTTATCTGGAGTACTTCTCCTGTCCTATTCGGTGTCCTGTGTAAATCTAAGTGTGCGTTCTCTAATTCTCTCCTTCTCTCCTTCTTTCTCTCTCTCGGAGGACCTGAGCCCTAGAACCATGCCCCAGGACTACCTGACATGATGACTCCTTGCTGTCCCCAGTCCACCTGGCCATGCTGCTGCTCCAGTTTCAACTGGCCTGGGCCCTAGGACCATGTCCCAGGACTACCTGACATGAGGACTCCTTGCTGTCCCCAGTCCACCTGGCCATGCTCCTGCTCCAGTTTCAACTGTTCTGCCTTACTATTATTCAACCATGCTGGTCATTTATGAACATTTGAACATCTTGGCCACGTTCTGTTATAATCTCCACCCGGCACAGCCAGAAGAGGACTGGCCACCCCACATATGCTCTCTCTAATTCTCTCTTTCTTTCTCTCTCTCGGAGGACCTGAGCCCTAGGACCGTGCCCCAGGACTACCTGACATGATGGCTCCTTGCTGTCCCCAGTCCACCTGACTGTGCTGCTGCTCCAGTTTCAACTGTTCTGCCTTATTATTATTTGACCATGCTGGTCATTTATGAACATTTGAACATCTTGGTCATTTTCTGTTATAATCTCTACCCGGCACAGCCAGAAGAGGACTGGCCACCCCACATAGCCCGGTTCCTCTCTAGGTTTCTTCCTAGGTTTTGGCCTTTCTAGGGAGTTTTTCCTAGCCACCGTGCTTTTACACCTGCATTGTTTGCTGTTTGGGGTTTTAGGCTGGGTTTCTGTACAGCACTTTGAGATATCAGCTGATGTACGAAGGGCTATATAAATAAATTTGATTTGATTTGATTTGATTTGAAATACATCTACAAGTACACCTCCAATTGACTCGAATTATGTCAATTAGCCTATCAGAAGCTTCTAAAACCATGACATAATTTTCTGGATTTTTCCAGAGGCACAGTCAACTTAGTGTATGTAAACGTCTGACCAACTGGAATTATGATACAGTGAATTATAAGTGAAGAACAATAAGAAATTTGTGGAGTGGTTGAAAAATGAGTTTAATTGACTCCAACCTAAGTGTATGTAAACTTCCGACTTCAATTGTATATCCTCTTCCTAACATGTCTAAGGTATTAAATCACAATATCAAAGAGATGGGTGTGTGTGAACTGTGGGGATAGAAACTGTCAACTGAAAGACAATACTCCTTTTACTCTCACCTCCAACTCATATTCAATCATTTACTTTTTCATTGTAAACTTGGCTTTAATTGACTGTGTGTAAATACCTCCTAAATACCTTCCTAGAATAATTACAGACAATATCCCATTATCTTTCACGTTTAAGCACAAACCTCCTATGCCAATAGCAGAGACATAGCGATCCAACACAATGTTTCTTGGAGATAAGGAGTTTACCTCATATCACAACACACAGATAGACATGTTTTTGGAAATAAATGTAGGCAATTGTAACAGCATTCATCTGTTGAAGAAAGAGAGTCGGACCGAAATGCAGCGTGTAGGTTACTCATGACTTTAATGAAAGAATACACGGTACATGAAATAACTGAAAACTAAA
The DNA here is from genome assembly GCF_021184085.1 of Oncorhynchus gorbuscha. Taxonomy (NCBI): domain Eukaryota; kingdom Metazoa; phylum Chordata; class Actinopteri; order Salmoniformes; family Salmonidae; genus Oncorhynchus; species Oncorhynchus gorbuscha. The sequence goes on along the minus strand of NW_025745745.1, from coordinate 243 downwards.
TACAAAATCAACAGAACGTGAAAACCTATTACAGCCTATCTGGTGACTACAACACAGAGACAGGAACAAACACCCACAAAATACAAAGCGAACTCAGGCTACCTAAATACGGTTCCCAATCAGAGACAACGACAAGCACCTGACTCTGATTGAGAATCGCCTCAGGCAGCCAAGCCTACAACACCCCTAATCAGCCGCGATCCCAAATAATACAAACCCCAATACGAATCACAACATATAAAC
>NW_025745744.1:438984-467239 GCF_021184085.1 Oncorhynchus gorbuscha | reverse complement strand
GGCGGATCGTTGGGGAGTTTCCAGTCAAAACGCCTAACAGAATACAGTGTCCTTCACTGAGGGACGCTCAGGGATTATTACGGGGAATGGAGATTGTAATACTTGTTTCATTATTGTCTCTGTATTGTGACTTCACCGGTAAGTTAGACTTCTGGTCTAGTACAATGTTGTGATGCAGGTACTTGGTAAATTAGACTTCTGGTCTAGTACAATGTTGTGATACAGGTGCATGGTGAATTAGACTTCTGGTCTAGTACAACGTTGTGATACAGGTGCTTGGTGAATTAGACTTCTGGTCTAGTACAATGTTGTGATACAGGTGCTTGGTGAATTAGACTTCTGGTCTAGTACAATGTTGTGATACAGGTGCTTGGTAAATTAGATGTCTGTTCTAGTACAACATTTACATTTAAGTCATTTAGCAGACGCTCTTATCCAGAGCGACTTACAACGTTGTGATACAGGTGTATCTTTATATAATATATATATATATATATATTATATTGTAAGTATATTATATTATATTATATTATTTATATATTATATTATATTATATATTATATTATTTATATATTATATTATATATATATTATATTGTTTTATATTATATTATTTATATATGATATTATATTATATTATTTATAGTTTATATTATATTATATTATATTATTTATATATTATATTATAAATGTTTCACACATATTTAACCCCTTTTTTTTGTTGGCACAAAACTACCTCCATTTATTTATTTATTTATTTATTTATTTGTTTGTGAGTCTCATCTTTCCAGTCTTTCCCAGCCTAATTGCCATGACCTCACTCCCAGATGGTGTCTCAGAGAGAGTTGGGAGTTGCAATTTTCAACAGGACAAATATAAGAATGTATTTTTATCTATGTAAAACAATTTTTTTTTAATCATGTAAGTTTCCCCTATTGTCCTGTAGGTGGTGCTGTTGTTTCACATTCACTGTACAGCTAGTGGAGTTTAGTGTGTTATTAGCCCACAGTGCTCTGGTGGAAGGTAGTGCACTAATAGAGAGAAAAGGAGCCAGCCAAGGGTGGTCAGTGCCAAAGCCAAGGGTGGTCAATACCAAAGCCGAGGGTTGTCAATACCAAAGCCGAGGGTGGTCAATACCAAAGCCGAGGGTGGTCACTACCAAAGCCGAGGGTGGTCACTACCAAAGCCGAGGGTTGTCAATACCAAAGCCGAGGGTTGTCAATACCAAAGCCGAGGGTTGTCACTACCAAAGCCGAGGGTTGTCAATACCAAAGCCAAGGGTGGTCAGTTCCAAAGCCAAGGGAGGTCAGTTCCAAATCCGAGGGTGGTCAGTTCCAAAGCCAAGGGTGGTCAGTTCCAAAGCCAAGGGTTGTCAATACCAAAGCCGAGGGTGGTCACTATCAAAGCCGAGGGTGGTCACTACCAAAGCCGAGGGTGGTCACTACCAAAGCCGAGGGTTGTCAGTTCCAAAGCCGAGGGTTGTCAATACCAAAGCCAAGGGTTGTCAGTTCCAAAGCCGAGGGTGGTCAGTTCCAAAGCCGAGGGTTGTCAATACCAAAGCCGAGGGTGGTCAGTTCCAAAGCCGAGGGTGGTCAGTTCCAAAGCCGAGGGTGGTCAGTTCCAAAGCCGAGGGTGGTCAATACCAAAGCCGAGGGTTATCACTACCAAAGCCGAGGGTGGTCAATACCAAAGCCGAGGGTGGTCAATACCAAAGCCGAGGGTGGTCAGTTCCAAAGCCGAGGGTTGTCAGTACCAAAGCCGAGGGTGGTCAGTTCCAAAGCCGAGGGTTGTCAGTTCCAAAGCCGAGGGTTGTCAGTACCAAAGCCGAGGGTGGTCAGTTCCAAAGCCGAGGGTTGTCAGTACCAAAGCCGAGGGTGGTCACTACCAAAGGCCAAGGTTATTCAATACTCAGTACCAAGGGTAGTCAGTACCAAGGGCTGTAAATTACCAAATGGCTCCCTATTCCCTACATACTACTTTTAACCAGAGCTTTAACTTTGTCTGTTTCATGCCTCACTCTGCCTCTCCTCTCCCAGCAGCAGCAGTCCTGTTATTTCTGATGGATGGAAACTCTGTATCTGTGTCTGTATTACCCTTCTGATAAGAAACCATCTAGCACATTGGGGGAGATGAAACAATGGTGCATCATTAATTTTCAATGAAGGGAAGCGAAAGGGGCTGGGGACCTGAAAGGATGGTGAAGTTAGCGACATGATGGGGAAGCTAGTGACATGAGGGTGAAGCTAGCGACATGTGGGTGAAGCTAGCGACATGATGGGGAAGCTAGCGACATGATGGGGAAGCTAGTGACATGGGGGTGAAGCTAGCGACATGATGGGGAAGCTAGTGACATGAGGGTGAAGCTAGCGACATGTGGGTGAAGCTAGCGACATGATGGGGAAGCTAGCGACATGATGGGGAAGCTAGTGACATGGGGGTGAAGCTAGCGACATGATGGGGAAGCTAGTGACATGAGGGTGAAGCTAGCGACATGACAGTGAAGCTAGTGACATGATGGTGAGGCTAGCGACATGATGGTGAGGCTAGCGACATGGCAGTGAAGCTAGCGACATGATGGGGAAGCTAGCGACATGAGGGTAAAGCTAGTGACATGAGGGTGAAGCTAGTGACATGAGGGTGAAGCTAGCGACATGACAGTGAAGCTAGTGACATGAGGGTGAAGCTAGCGACATGAGGGTGAAGCTAGCGACATGAGGGTGAAGCTAGCGACATGAGGGTGAAGCTAGCGACATGAGGGTAAAGCTAGCGACATGAGGGTGAAGCTAGCGACATGAGGGTGAATCTAGCGACATGAGGGTGAAGCTAGCGACATGAGGGTGAAGCTAGCGACATGAGGGTAAAGCTAGCGACATGAGGGTGAGGGTGAAGCTAGCGACATGAGGGTGAATCTAGCGACATGAGGGTGAATCTAGCGACATGAGGGTGAAGCTAGCGACATGACGGTGAAGCTAGTGACATGAGGGTAAAGCTAGCGACATGAGGGTGAATCTAGCGACATGAGGGTGAATCTAGCGACATGAGGGTGAATCTAGCGACATGAGGGTGAAGCTAGCGACATGAGGGTGAGGGTGAAGCTAGCGACATGAGGGTGAGGGTGAAGCTAGCGACATGAGGGTGAAGCTAGCGACATGAGGGTGAATCTAGCGACATGAGGGTGAATCTAGCGACATGAGGGTGAAGCTAGCGACATGAGGGTAAACCTAGCGACATGAGGGTGAGGGTGAAGCTAGCGACATGAGGGTGAAGCTAGCGACATGAGGGTGAAGCTAGCGACATGAGGGTGAAGCTAGCGACATGAGGGTGAATCTAGCGACATGAGGGTGAAGCTAGCGACATGAGGGTGAAGCTAGTGACATGAGGGTGAGTCCGGGGACACGAGGGTGAAGCTAGCGACATGAGGGTGAAGCTCGCGACATGAGGGTGAAGCTAGTGACAAAATACTTATTTTCCACCATAATTTGCAAATAAATTCATTAAAAATCCTACAATGTGATTTTCTGGATTTTTTTCCTCATTTTGTCTGTCATAGTTGAAGTGAACCTATGATGAAAATTACAGGCCTCTCTCATCTTTTTAAGTGGGAGAACTTGCACAAATGACTAAATACTTTTTTGCCCCACTGTAGATGGCACCCTTTCATAAACCCTGATTGATGAATGTCAATCAGATCATTCAAGCAAGACTTTAACGTTTTCACGAAGATTAAGGCTATGAGTTTGTAGTCTTTATTTAGGAGTGTGATTGGACCCCAATGATCAATATTTAAGAGATCCTTGTGTGGTTTAGGTATAAGAGTAATAACCCCTTGCTTCAGAGAGGCAGGTAGTTCTTCTTTCTTTATAGCCTCCTTAAAAGGTTTCAAGTAAAAATGGTGCTATTTCATGTCCAGAGTTATAAAAACATATTGGTCAAGCTTGTTTCTTTTTAGCTGCATTGTCCAACCTGTTAGGTGCATAATCCTCACAGGGTGGAACCTAACAGGGTGGAACCTAACAGGATGGAACCTAACAGGATGGAACCTAACAGGATGGAACCTAACAGGGTGGAACCTAACAGGATGGAACCTAACAGGATGGAACCTAACAGGGTGGAACCTAACAGGGTGGAACCTAACAGGATGGAACCTAACAGGGTGGAACCTAACAGGATGGAACCTAACAGGGTGGAACCTAACAGGATGGAACCTAACAGGGTGGAACCTAACAGGATGGAACCTAACAGGATGGAACCTAACAGGATGGAACCTAACAGGATGGAACCTAACAGGGTGGAACCTAACAGGATGGAACCTAACAGGATGGAACCTAACAGGGTGGAACCTAACAGGATGGAACCTAACAGGATGGAACCTAACAGGATGGAACCTAACAGGATGGAACCTAACAGGATGGAACCTAACAGGGTGGAACCTAACAGGGTGAACATTTGGAGCCCAAATTAGACACCTGAAGAGGATTTTAACTTCTCTATCAAACATATTTTAACAAGTTTATGAGTGGGACTAATAACATGAATCATGGAAAAATAGATCAAACTGAGTGTTTATATGTATGTAGCGTTACACCGTTGTTTTCCCACCACAGAAATGATGACACTTCCTGGATGTGGTGTCATTGTGGGAAGGGGTTGTTTTCCCACCACAGAAATGATGACACTTCCTGGATGTGGTGTCATTGTAGGAAGGGGTTGTTTTACCACCACAGAAATGGTGACACTTCCTGAATGTGGTGTCATTGTAGGAAGGGGTTGTTTTCCCACCACAGAAATGGTGACACTTCCTGGATGTGGTGTCATTGTAGGAAGGGGTTGTTTTCCCACCACAGAAATGATGACACTTCCTGGATGTGGTGTCATTGTAGGAAGGGGTTGTTTTCCCACCACAGAAATGATGACACTTCCTGAATGTGGTGTCATTGTAGGAAGGGGTTGTTTTCCCACCACAGAAATGGTGACACTTCCTGAATGTGGTGTCATGGTAGGAAGGGGTTGTTTTCCCACCACAGAAATGGTGACACTTCCTGGATGTGGTGTCATTGTAGGAAGGGGTTGTTTTCCCACCACAGAAATGGTGACACTTCCTGAATGTGGTGTCATGGTAGGAAGGGGTTGTTTTCCCACCACAGAAATGATGACACTTCCTGAATGTGGTGTCATTGCAGGAAGGGGTTGTTTTCCCACCACAGAAATGATGACACTTCCTGGATGTGGTGTCATTGTAGGAAGGGGTTGTTTTCCCACCACAGAAATGATGACACTTCCTGAATGTGGTGTCATTGTAGGAAGGGGTTGTTTTCCCACCACAGAAATGATGACACTTCCTGAATGTGGTGTCATTGTAGGAAGGGGTTGTTTTCCCACCACAGAAATGATGACACTTCCTGAATGTGGTGTCATTGCAGGAAGGGGTTGTTTTCCCACCACAGAAATTATGACACTTCCTGAATGTGGTGTCATTGTAGGAAGGGGTTGTTTTCCCACCACAGAAATGATGACACTTCCTGAATGTGGTGTCATGATAGGAAGGGGTTGTTTTCCCACCACAGAAATGATGACACTTCCTGAATGTGGTGTCATTGTAGGAAGGGGTTGTTTTCCCACCACAGAAATGGTGACACTTCCTGAATGTGGTGTCATTGCAGGAAGGGGTTGTTTTTTAAAATGGAGAATAATAACAAACTGACAGCGTGGAAAGTGATATCAGGGACACGGAAAATCTTTAAATAATAATAAATACAATAATCATGAAAAAAAACGTCATTGATGAGAGAAAATTGGACTAGAAACATAAAATGATGAAGAGAGACATTAAATATGTTATTATTTTAAGACTTATATTTCTTGTGGAAGTCGATGAATAACAACCAATGATAGAAAACTCCTTCATCCACAAAAACATGTTTAAAAAAAAATCTAAATGCATAACATTTCCCTTTCGTGTTTTTTTTAAAGGTAATAGACACCTGACCTTGTATTTAAAGCATTTTGAAATCCACATGTTATATACGAAATAAAACGTGATATTTCCTGGGCACAGAAAACACACCGCATCTCAGCATTGACGTGACTAGCTGCTTAGCTGTTAAGAGCGTTGGCCCAGCAACGGAGAGGTGGCTGGTTCGAATTCCTGAGTTGGCAAGGTGAAACAAATCTACTGTTCTACCCTTGAGCAAGGCATTTTGTCCCCAAACAGCACCTGCTCCCCAGGCACTGGTGACATGGATGTGATTAAAGCAGCCCCCCTTTCACCTCTCTGGTTCAGAGGAAAAACACATTTCGGTTGAATGCGTTCAGTTGTGCAACTGACTAAAGGCTTCGTTGTAAATAAGAATTTGTTTCTTAACTGACTTGCCCAGTTCCGTAAAGGTATCCATCCCTTTTCCCAAAGGGCACTGCCCATCAGGCTGACCACTAGAAAACACGGCTATTATGGTAAAACCTTGTTGATCAGTTGATCAAACTTTCTCCAGCTAGCAGCTTTGTGGTAGCTTGTTTGAATGGCCATATTGCTTGTTTGAATGGCCATATTGCGGTAGCTTGTTTGAATGGCCATATTGGTAGCTTGTTTGAATGGCCATATTGCTAGCTGGTTGAAAGCTGAACCGCACCAAAGTTACGAGACTGTTGTAAGCGATCAGTAGAGAAGAAGACTTGCTCATTTAACAACAAAAAAGTCAATATTGGCTACAGGTTTATTATAGCTTTTGGTAAGATTAACTATTTTGAGGATGAAAGGGGATTCAACCTAAACACACTAATATAGCCTACTGTCATGTCCTTACTTGGCACCAGAATTCCTCCCCGACTCCTCCCTCCATCCTACCCCCCCGTCACCCTCTCACTGCCCCGAGAGAAGGAGAGTGATAGAACACTGTGTGAGAGAGGAAGAGGGAGAGAGAGGAAGAGAGAGTGAGAGAGAGAGGGCAGAGAGAGAGAGAGACAGAGAGAGAGAGAGAGGGCAGAGAGAGAGAGAGAGAGAGAGAGAGAGAGAGAGAGAGAGAGAGAGAGAGAGAGAGAGAGAGAGAGAGAGAGAGAGAGAGAGAGAGAGAGAGAGAGAGAGAGAGAGAGAGAGAGAGAGAGAGAGAGAGAGAGAGAGAGAAGAGAGAGGCAGAGAGAGAGAGAGAGAGAGGGAGAGAGAGGAGAGAGAAAGAGAGTGATAGAACACTGTGTGAGAGAGGAAGAGAGAGAGACAGAGAGAGAGAGTGTGAGAGAGAGAGAGAGAGAGAGTGTGTGAGAGAGAGAGAGAGAGAAAGAGAGTGTGAGAAATGAGAGAGATAAGAGGAGGAGGAAGGGTCGGTTAGGGTTTTCCAGTAAAGAGTACTTTCACATTCAACGGTCACTGGAGAAGAAACCAAGTATGCCGCTCGCCTAACAGAATACAGTGTCCTTCACTGAGGGACGCTCAGGGATTATTACGGGGAATGGAGATTGTAATACTTGTTTCATTATTGTCTCTGTATTGTGACTTCACCGGTAAGTTAGACTTCTGATCTAGTACAATGTTGTGATACAGGTGCTTGGTGAATTAGACTTCTGGTCTAGTACAACGTTGTGATGCAGGTACTTGGTAAATTAGACTTCTGGTCTAGTACAACGTTGTGATGCAGGTACTTGGTAAATTAGACTTCTGGTCTAGTACAACGTTGTGATACAGGTGCTTGGTAAATTAGACTTCTGTTCTAGTACAATGTTGTGATACAGGTGCTTGGTAAATTAGATTTCTGGTCTAGTACAATGTTGTGATGCAGGTACTTGGTAAATTAGACTTCTGGTCTAGTACAATGTTGTGATACAGTTGCTTGGTAAATTAGACTTCTGGTCTAGTACAATGTTGTGATACAGGTGCTTGGTAAATTAGACTTCTGGTCTAGTACAATGTTGTGATACAGGTGCTTGGTGAATTAGACTTCTGGTCTAGTACAATGTTGTGATACAGGTGCTTGGTAAATTAGACTTCTGTTCTAGTACAATGTTGTGATACAGGTGCTTGGTAAATTAGACTTCTGGTCTAGTACAACGTTGTGATACAGGTGCTTGGTAAATTAGACTTCTGGTCTAGTACAACGTTGTGATACAGGTGCTTGGTAAATTAGACTTCTGTTCTAGTACAATGTTGTGATACAGGTGCTTGGTAAATTAGACTTCTGGTCTAGTACAATGTTGTGATACAGGTGCTTGGTAAATTAGACTTCTGTTCTAGTACAATGTTGTGATACAGGTACTTGGTAAATTAGACTTCTGGTCTAGTACAACGTTGTGATACAGGTGCTTGGTAAATTAGACTTCTGGTCTAGTACAATGTTGTGATACAGGTGCTTGGTAAATTAGACTTCTGGTCTAGTACAATGTTGTGATGCAGGTACTTGGTAAATTAGACTTCTGGTCTAGTACAATGTTGTGATACAGGTGCTTGGTAAATTAGACTTCTGTTCTAGTACAATGTTGTGATACAGGTGCTTGGTAAATTAGACTTCTGTTCTAGTACAATGTTGTGATACAGGTGCTTGGTAAATTAGACTTCTGTTCTAGTACAATGTTGTGATACAGGTGCTTGGTAAATTAGACTTCTGTTCTAGTACAATGTTGTGATACAGGTGCTTGGTAAATTAGACTTCTGTTCTAGTACAATGTTGTGATACAGGTGCTTGGTAAATTAGACTTCTGTTCTAGTACAATGTTGTGATACAGGTGCTTGGTGAATTAGACTTCTGTTCTAGTACAATGTTGTGATACAGGTGCTTGGTGAATTAGACTTCTGTTCTAGTACAATGTTGTGATACAGGTGCTTGGTAAATTAGACTTCTGTTCTAGTACAATGTTGTGATACAGGTGCTTGGTAAATTAGACTTCTGGTCTAGTACAATGTTGTGATACAGGTGCTTGGTAAGTTAGACTTCTGGTCTAGTACAATGTTGTGATACAGGTGCTTGGTAAATTAGACTTCTGGTCTAGTACAATGTTGTGATACAGGTGCTTGGTAAATTAGACTTCTGGTCTAGTACAATGTTGTGATACAGGTGCTTGGTAAATTAGACTTCTGTTCTAGTACAATGTTGTGATACAGGTGCTTGGTAAATTAGACTTCTGTTCTAGTACAATGTTGTGATACAGGTGCTTGGTAAATTAGACTTCTGGTCTAGTACAATGTTGTGATACAGGTGCTTGGTAAGTTAGACTTCTGGTCTAGTACAATGTTGTGATGCAGGTGCTTGGTAAATTAGACTTCTGTTCTAGTACAATGTTGTGATGCAGGTACTTGGTAAATTAGACTTCTGTTCTAGTACAATGTTGTGATACAGGTGCTTGGTAAATTACATTCTACTGAGGTAACATATGGAATTGTTTTAAGATGGTCGGACCATTGATCATTGAGCTATTTGATTTGAGGATTATTGTAAGTACCCCCCCCAAAAAAAAATATATTTAAAAGGAAATACACATATTTAACCCCTTTTTTGGGGGGGGGCGACTTCTGGTTTATGGAGTGTAGCTGATGTAGTTGATTAACATACAGATAGATAAACATTAGACAATAATATCGTCCTGTTTGCTTTGAACAATAAAATCAACATTAACAGAACAATATAGTTTTAACTTGTCCTTGGTCTTCCAGATGCTGAGTGCCTGGTGGTCAGTCCTGCCAGGCTGGTGGTGAAGCATGGAGACCCAGCCTCCTCTAACTGCAGCTCAGATACCCCTGTAGAGATGGGCTGGGAAGCCACCCAGGGAGGGGTTGGTCTAACAGACAACAAGGTGAAGTTCCTACGCTGGAGGGTGGACAGGTGAGAGAGGCAGACACAGCTGAGACTTTTAAAACTTGTTAAAAACGTGTTAGAAAAGCCTTTAATGAATGGTTTTACTGTTTTAGACAGTTCTGGCTTCTATTTTTGATTTATTTTAAATGCACTTTAAATATTTCATTTGATTTGACAGTGTGACTGACTGGAATATCAAACCTACATGCTACACAGAAGGAGGCCAGTGTCAGAAACAGCTGGACATCACAGTTTATAGTGAGTGACATCTCTCTCTTATCTTCTCTGGTGTTTCTGAATATATTCTTAGTATGGCTCTGCACTGTTAATCACTGTGTGTTTCCATTCCTCCACAGAGCTTCCAGACAGTGTCTCCATCAGTTACAGGAAGTACCCTGGTCCGATGGTTGAGGGGGATCAGTACCTGCTGCAGTGTCTTGTCCAGAACATCGCTCCTATTGGGAGACTCACGGTGACCTTCTACAAAGTCTCTACCAATGGTGAACGGACAGTGTTATACACACAACCACTGAACAACGACATTCACCAATTGAACAATGACATGAGGCGACCGGTGAACGAGAGCTATTCCCTGCAGTTCTCCCCCACTAGTGTTGACGACGGGGCCCAGTTGTTGTGTTCAGCCATGTTGGATCTGGGACCAGAGGGACCCCAACCTCCTCCTGTAATGGACTCAAACCGCCTCAACACCAACGTGCACTGTGAGTCCTTCTGGTTCTCTGTCTACACACATTTAGTACAACAGTTAGTTAGACACCAGACGAGTCATGACGTTGACAGATGCTGTTTTCACTTCATTTTCTCTCATGAATCAACTTCTCTCCGTCCTCCTCCCTCCCTCCTTCCTTCTCTTCTAGACAAGCCTCAGATCACTAGGAGTCCTGGATGTTTCTCCATGAGCATCACGGAGGGCGACACCTTATCACTGGCCTGTAGTGTAAATGGTAACCCTGCCCCCTCGTACGATTGCATGATTGGTTGGTTGCATTCAGAAAATGTTCAGACCCCTTGACTTTTTCCACATTTTGTCACGCTACAGCCTTATTCTAAAATTTATTCAATTGTTTTTTTCCCCCCTCACCGATCTACACACAGCACCCCGTAATGACAAAGCAAAAACGGGTTTTTAGATTTTTTTAGATAAAAAATAATGATTGGGACCCATTGGGTCAGCGTTGTCTGGGTTTTGCAGGGTTATTAGGTCGTCATTGTAAATGAATTTGCTCTTAACTGACTTGCCTGGTTAAATAAAGGTTATATTAAAAATGCAGATCCTATCAAGCTCTCTCAGGTTGGATGGGGATTGTTGCCACACAGCTATTGTTCGGTCTCTCCAGGACCTCTCTGTACTTTTCTCCATTCATCTTTCCCTCTATCCTGACTAGTCTCCCAGTTCATGCTGCTGAAAAACATCCCCATAGCATGATGTTGCTGCCACCACCATGCTTCAACACAGGGAAGGCCGGTAGCCTAGTGGTTAGAGTGTTGGGAACATCACATGTCAAATCCCCGAGCTGACAAGGTAAAACATCTGTCATTCTGCCCCTGAACAAGGCAGTTAACCCACTGTTCCTAGGCCGTCATTGTAAATAAGAATTTGTTCTTAAATGACTAGTTATATTTAAAAAAAGTAATGCTGCCAGGTTTCCTCCAGACGTCGAGCCTCCACCATGCTTCACCATAGGGATGGTGATGTGACACTTGGCATTCAGGTCAAAGGGTTCAATCTTGGTTTCATCAGATCAGAGAATCTTGTTTCGAATTGTTCTGAGTCTTTAGGTGTCTTCTGGCAAACTCCAAGCGGGCTGTCATGTGACTTCTACTGAGGAGTGGCTTCCGTCTGACCACTATACCATAAAGGCCTGATTGGTGGAGTGCTGCAGGGATGGTTGTCCTTCTGGAAGGTTCTCCCATCTCCACAGAGGACCTCTGGAGCGCTGTCAGAGTGATCATCAGGTTTTTGGTCACCTCCCAGACCAAGGCCCTTCTCCACTGATTGCTCTGTTTGGCCGGGCTACCAGCTCTAGGAAGAGTCTTGGTGGTTTCAAATTCTTACATTTAGGAATGATGGAGGCCACTGTGTTCTTGGGGACCTTCAATGCTACAGATATTCTTTGGTACCCTTCCCTACATCTGTGCATCGACACAATCGTGTCTCGGAGCTCAATGGACAATTCCTTTGACCTCATGGCTTGGTTTTTGCTCCGACATGCACTGTCAACTGTGGAACTGTAAGGGTTTTCTGGTGAAAGAGAAGCGGACCAAAAAGCAGCATGGTGGTTATTCATTTTCTTTAATTTATAAAGAAACTACACATGAGATAACTAACAAAAACCCGTCCCTAAAACAGTCCTATCTGGTGCAAACACAGAGACAGGAACAATCACCCACAAACACACAGTGAAACCCAGGCTACCTAAGTATGATTCTCAATCAGAGACAACTAATGACACCTGCCTCTGATTGAGAATCATACTAGGCCGAAACATAGAAATTCCCAAAACCTAGAAAAACAAACATAGACTGCCCACCCAACTCACGCCCTGACCATACTAACTAAATACAAAACACAGGAAATAAAGGTCAGAACGTGACAGGAACCTTATATAGACAGGTGTGTGCCTTTCCAAATCATGTCCAACCAATTGAATTTACCACAGGTGGACTCCAAATTGAGTTGCAGAAACGTCTCAAGGTTGATCAGTGGAAACAGGACGCACCTGAGCTCAATTTTGTGTCTCATAGCAAAATACTTATGTAAATAAGGTGGCTGTTTTTATTTTTTTTGCTTTGTCATTATGGGGTATTGTGATGTCATTATGGGATATTGTGATGTCATTATGGGGTATTGTGATGTCATTATGGGATATTGTGATGTCATTATGGGATATTGTGATGTCATTATGGGGTATTGTGATGTCATTATGGGGTATTGTGATGTCATTATGGGGTATTGTGATGTCATTATGGGGTATTGTGATGTCATTATGGGGTATTGTGATGTCATTATGGGGTATTGTGTGTAGATTGAATCCATTTTAGAATAAGGCTGTAACGTAACATCATGTCGGAAAAGTCAAGGGATCTGAATACTTTCTAAATTCACTGCATCTCCCTTCCTCTCCTCCTCCCATCTGCCCAATCTGCCTCTCCTCTCTCCCTCACCTACTCCCCTCTGCCCCTCTCTCCCATCTGCCTCTCCTCCCTTCCTCTCCTTCTCCCCTCTGCCCCATCTGCCTCTCCTCTCTCCCTCACCTACTCCCCTCTGCCCCTCTCTCCCATCTGCCTCTCCTCCCCTCTGCCCCGTCTGCCTCTCCCTCACCTACTCCCCTCTGCCCCATCTGCCTCTCCCCCACCTCCTCCCCTCTGCCCCTCTCTCCCATCTGCCTCTCCTCCCCATCTGCCCCATCTGCCTCTCCCTCACCTCTCCCCTCTGCCCCTCTCTCCCATCTGCCTCTCCTCCCCTCTGCCCCATCTGCCTCTCCCTCACCTACTCCCCTCTGCCCCTCTCTCCCATCTGCCTCTCCTCCCCTCTGCCCCATCTGCCTCTCCCTCACCTCTCCCCTCTGCCCCTCTCTCCCATCTGCCTCTCCCTCTCCTCTCCTCACCTCCTCCCCTCTGCCCTCTGTCCCATCTGCCTCCCCTCACTTCCTCCCCTCTGCCTCTCCCTCTCCTCTCCCTCATCTGCTCCCCTCTGCCCCTCCCCATCTCCCTTCCTCTCCTCCTCCCCTCTGCCCCTCTCTCCCATCTCCCTTCCTCTCCTCCTCCCCTCTGCCCCATCTGCCTCTCCTCTCTCCCTCACCTACTCCCCTCTGCCCCTCTCTCCCCTCACCTCCTCCTCTCTCCCATCTGCCTCTCTTCTCCTGCCCTACAGTGGACTACCTGCCCATCATTGCAGGACTGGCTTCGATGGTGATCCTCTTGGTGATCTCTTGTTTCCTCTACTCTTCTTACTATAAACACAGGCGCATGAGCCATTAACAGCTGAAAATCATGTTGCCACGACCACAAGAACAAACACGTCCAACACAACGGAATGGACCAGTCCGTTATGTAGAGGAGGGGTTGGGGTCAGAGCATGTGGAATCCTGATGAGTGGGTGTGGCTCTCCACTTCCTTTATGTAGAGGAGGGGTTGGGGTCAGAGCATGTGGAAGAGGAGGGTCCTGATGATCTGTGGCCTCCCACTTCCTTTATGTAGAGGAGGGGTTGGGGTCAGAGCATGTGGAATCCTGATGAGTCTGTGGCTCTCCACTTCCTTTATGTAGAGGAGGGGTTGGGGTCAGAGCATGTGGAATCCTGATGAGTCTGTGGCTCTCCACTTCCTTTATGTAGAGGAGGGGTTGGGGTCAGAGCATGTGGAATCCTGATGAGTGGGTGTGGCTCTCCACTTCCTTTATGTAGAGGAGGGGTTGGGGTCAGAGCATGTGGAATCCTGATGAGTGGGTGTGGCTCTCCACTTCCTTTATGTAGAGGAGGGGTTGGGGTCAGAGCATGTGGAATCTGCTGATGAGTGGGTGTGGCTCTCCACTTCCTTTATGTAGAGGAGGGGTTGGGGTCAGAGCATGTGGAATCCTGATGAGTGGGTGTGGCTCTCCACTTCCTTTATGTAGAGGAGGGGTTGGGGTCAGAGCATGTGGAATCCTCTCTCCACTTCCTTTATGTAGAGGAGGGGTTGGGGTCAGAGCATGTGGAATCTGATGAGTGGGTGTGGCTCTCCACTTCCTTTATGTAGAGGAGGGGTTGGGGTCAGAGCATGTGGAATCCTGATGAGTGGGTGTGGCTCTCCATCCTTTATGTGAGGAGGGGTTGGGGTCAGAGCATGTGGAATCTGATGAGTGGGTGTGGCTCTCCACTTCCTTTATGTAGAGGAGGGGTTGGGGTCAGAGCATGTGGAATCCTGATGAGTGGGTGTGGCTCTCCACTTCCTTTATGTAGAGGAGGGGTTGGGGTCAGAGCATGTGGAATCCTGATGAGTGGGTGTGGCTCTCCACTTCCTTTATGTAGAGGAGGGGTTGGGGTCAGAGCATGTGGAATCCTGATGAGTGGGTGTGGCTCTCCACTTCCTTTATGTAGAGGAGGGGTTGGGGTCAGAGCATGTGGAATCCTGATGAGTGGGTGTGGCTCTCCACTTCCTTTATGTAGAGGAGGGGTTGGGGTCAGAGCATGTGGAATCCTGATGAGTGGGTGTGGCTCTCCACTTCCTTTATGTAGAGGAGGGGTTGGGGTCAGAGCATGTGGAATCCTGATGAGTGGGTGTGGCTCTCCACTTCCTTTATGTAGAGGAGGGGTTGGGGTCAGAGCATGTGGAATCCTGATGAGTGGGTGTGGCTCTCCACTTCCTTTATGTAGAGGAGGGGTTGGGGTCAGAGCATGTGGAATCCTGATGAGTGGGTGTGGCTCTCCACTTCCTTTATGTAGAGGAGGGGTTGGGGTCAGAGCATGTGGAATCCCACTGATGAGTGGGTGTGGCTCTCCACTTCCTTTATGTAGAGGAGGGGTTGGGGTCAGAGCATGTGGAATCCTGATGAGTGGGTGTGGCTCTCCACTTCCTTTATGTAGAGGAGGGGTTGGGGTCAGAGCATGTGGAATCCTGATGAGTGGGTGTGGCTCTCCACTTCCTTTATGTAGAGGAGGGGTTGGGGTCAGAGCATGTGGAATCCTGATGAGTGGGTGTGGCTCTCCACTTCCTTTATGTAGAGGAGGGGTTGGGGTCAGAGCATGTGGAATCCTGATGAGTGGGTGTGGCTCTCCACTTCCTTTATGTAGAGGAGGGGTTGGGGTCAGAGCATGTGGAATCCTGATGAGTGGGTGTGGCTCTCCACTTCCTTTATGTAGAGGAGGGGTTGGGGTCAGAGCATGTGGAATCCTGATGAGTGGGTGTGGCTCTCCACTTCCTTTATGTAGAGGAGGGGTTGGGGTCAGAGCATGTGGAATCCTGATGAGTGGGTGTGGCTCTCCACTTCCTTTATGTAGAGGAGGGGTTGGGGTCAGAGCATGTGGAATCCTGATGAGTGGGTGTGGCTCTCCACTTCCTTTATTATGTAGAGGAGGGGTTGGGGTCAGAGCATGTGGAATCCTGATGAGTGGGTGTGGCTCTCCACTTCCTTTATGTAGAGGAGGGGTTGGGGTCAGAGCATGTGGAATCCTGATGAGTGGGTGTGGCTCTCCACTTCCTTTATGTAGAGGAGGGGTTGGGGTCAGAGCATGTGGAATCCTGATGAGTGGGTGTGGCTCTCCACTTCCTTTATGTAGAGGAGGGGTTGGGGTCAGAGCATGTGGAATCCTGATGAGTGGGTGTGGCTCTCCACTTCCTTTATGTAGAGGAGGGGTTGGGGTCAGAGCATGTGGAATCCTGATGAGTGGGTGTGGCTCTCCACGTCCTTTATGTAGAGGAGGGGTTGGGGTCAGAGCATGTGGAATCCTGATGAGTGGGTGTGGCTCTCCACTTCCTTTATGTAGAGGAGGGGTTGGGGTCAGAGCATGTGGAATCCTGATGAGTGGGTGTGGCTCTCCACTTCCTTTATGTAGAGGAGGGGTTGGGGTCAGAGCATGTGGAATCCTGATGAGTGGGTGTGGCTCTCCACTTCCTTTATGTAGAGGAGGGGTTGGGGTCAGAGCATGTGGAATCCTGATGAGTGGGTGTGGCTCTCCACTTCCTTTATGTAGAGGAGGGGTTGGGGTCAGAGCATGTGGAATCCTGATGAGTGGGTGTGGCTCTCCACTTCCTTTATGTAGAGGAGGGGTTGGGGTCAGAGCATGTGGAATCCTGATGAGTGGGTGTGGCTCTCCACTTCCTTTATGTAGAGGAGGGGTTGGGGTCAGAGCATGTGGAATCCTGATGAGTGGGTGTGGCTCTCCACTTCCTTTATGTAGAGGAGGGTTGGGGTCAGAGCATGTGGAATCCTGATGAGTGGGTGTGGCTCTCCACTTCCTTTATGTAGAGGAGGGGTTGGGGTCAGAGCATGTGGAATCCTGATGAGTGGGTGTGGCTCTCCACTTCCTTTATGTAGAGGAGGGGTTGGGGTCAGAGCATGTGGAATCCTGATGAGTGGGTGTGGCTCTCCACTTCCTTTATGTAGAGGAGGGGTTGGGGTCAGAGCATGTGGAATCCTGATGAGTGGGTGTGGCTCTCCACGTCCTTTCCTACCGCTCCCTCACAGAATGGAAGCAAGTTCCCGTAGCAATGTTCCAACATCTAGTGGGAAGCCTTCCCAGAAGACTGGAGGCTGTTATAGCAGCAATGTTCCAACATCTAGTGGAAAGCCTGAAGAGTGGAGGCTGTTATAGGCAATGTTCCACATCTAGTGGAAAGCCTTCCCAGAAGAGTGGAGGCTGTTATAGAGGTTCCAACATCTAGTGGAAAGCCTTCCCAGAAGACTGGAGGCTGTTATAGCAGCAATGTTCCAACATCTAGTGGAAAGCCTTCCCAGAAGAGTGGAGGCTGTTATAGCAGCAATGTTCCAACATCTAGTGGAAAGCCTTCCCAGAAGACTGGAGGCTGTTATAGCAGCAATGTTCCAACATCTAGTGGAAAGCCTTCCCAGAAGACTGGAGGCTGTTATAGCAGCAATGTTCCAACATCTAGTGGAAAGCCTTCCCAGAAGACTGGAGGCTGTTATAGCAGCAATGTTCCAACATCTAGTGGAAAGCCTTCCCAGAAGACTGGAGGCTGTTATAGCAGCAATGTTCCAACATCTAGTGGAAAGCCTTCCCAGAAGACTGGAGGCTGTTATAGCAGCAATGTTCCAACATCTAGTGGAAAGCCTTCCCAGAAGAGTGGAGGCTGTTATAGCAGCAATGTTCCAACATCTAGTGGAAAGCCTTCCCAGAAGACTGGAGGCTGTTATAGCAGCAATGTTCCAACATCTAGTGGAAAGCCTTCCCAGAAGACTGGAGGCTGTTATAGCAGCAATGTTCCAACATCTAGTGGAAAGCCTTCCCAGAAGACTGGAGGCTGTTATAGCAGCAATGTTCCAACATCTAGTGGAAAGCCTTCCCAGAAGACTGGAGGCTGTTATAGCAGCAATGTTCCAACATCTAGTGGAAAGCCTTCCCAGAAGACTGGAGGCTGTTATAGCAGCAATGTTCCAACATCTAGTGGAAAGCCTTCCCAGAAGACTGGAGGCTGTTATAGCAGCAATGTTCCAACATCTAGTGGAAAGCCTTCCCAGAAGACTGGAGGCTGTTATAGCAGCAATGTTCCAACATCTAGTGGAAAGCCTTCCCAGAAGACTGGAGGCTGTTATAGCAGCAATGTTCCAACATCTAGTGGAAAGCCTTCCCAGAAGACTGGAGGCTGTTATAGCAGCAATGTTCCAACATCTAGTGGAAAGCCTTCCCAGAAGACTGGAGGCTGTTATAGCAGCAATGTTCCAACATCTAGTGGAAAGCCTTCCCAGAAGACTGGAGGCTGTTATAGCAGCAATGTTCCAACATCTAGTGGAAAGCCTTCCCAGAAGACTGGAGGCTGTTATAGCAGCAATGTTCCAACATCTAGTGGAAAGCCTTCCCAGAAGACTGGAGGCTGTTATAGCAGCAATGTTCCAACATCTAGTGGAAAGCCTTCCCAGAAGACTGGAGGCTGTTATAGCAGCAATGTTCCAACATCTAGTGGAAAGCCTTCCCAGAAGACTGGAGGCTGTTATAGCAGCAATGTTCCAACATCTAGTGGAAAGCCTTCCCAGAAGACTGGAGGCTGTTATAGCAGCAATGTTCCAACATCTAGTGGAAAGCCTTCCCAGAAGACTGGAGGCTGTTATAGCAGCAATGTTCCAACATCTAGTGGAAAGCCTTCCCAGAAGACTGGAGGCTGTTATAGCAGCAATGTTCCAACATCTAGTGGAAAGCCTTCCCAGAAGACTGGAGGCTGTTATAGCAGCAATGTTCCAACATCTAGTGGAAAGCCTTCCCAGAAGACTGGAGGCTGTTATAGCAGCAAAGTGGGGACCAACTCCATATTAATGCCCATGATTTTGGAATGAGATGTTCGTGTCCATATACTTTTGGTCATGTAGTGTATCTGGTTACACTTGCAGACTGGCGCAAAATTAAATACTACACTTCTCAATTGCAGATCATGTTAATTTCAGTATTTATTAACTTGCATCGTCTAATTCACTCAGTGATCATAAAGTACCAAATAACAGGATATGTGTGCAACGAAAGCACTATTATATCTGTATGCACATGTGTGTGTAGATTAATGCATTTATTTCGTATATATTCTCCAATAAAGAACCGTTTTGAAGTACTCAGAAGGTGTACTCAATCAGCTTTTTGCTCCGTGTGCGCCCTCCTGTGGCTGACGCTATAGATTACATGTGTGATTATAAACAGAATGTACCTTAACGTTTTGCTCTAGAAATAAATAAACATTCCACAGAGATTAAAATGAACTAAGTCTAAAAATATAATATGTTTTACTTTCACGGTGAATTATCAGGACCCTCTGCTTCTCGAAGACTCCCAAACCCATCTCTGTCGCACGATTTCCACGTCACAGTACCGCGCAGACCGGAAGCAACAGATCTTTCCAGAAAATACTTCTGAGCTGAAGCAACGAGTATAGTATAGTGCGGCGGGTTCTCTGGCAAGCTTAGCTCACATTTTCAACAGGACCAAAGTTGACATTTTTCTTTTTTTTTCACGTTATTTCCATTTCGTGTGCCGTTGTTGCGTGGACTTCCCGCGGAAAGAGAAGGAGCGAGAAGATGACGTCCAGGACTATTGATTACAGTGTGTGGGACCACATCGAAGTATCGGATGACGAGGACGAGACTCACCCCAATATCGACACGCCGAGCCTCTTCCGATGGAGGCATCAGGTAGCTATGACAACGGGCGACGTGTCTTCACTGAAATAATAACACAGAAATAGCTAACGTACATGACTAGTTGGCCAGCTAGCGACAGTAGCTATGTCAGCATTACATTTACATTTACATTTAAGTCATTTAGCAGACGCTCTTATCCAGAGCGACTTACAAATTGGTGCATTCACCTTATGTCAGCAAACACTAGCTAGCTAAATTATTAGCCATATAAATCAATACTCAACCGGCTAATCTAGTGACTAAGGTTAATCTAACTGGCTAAAGTGTTAGCTTTAGCTGGGCTTAAGTCTGGTCCAGGGCGTTAACTAGGCAAGGCTTTCAACATTTGGGCTTTACAGTAGTAGCCTAGTTGCTCAATAAGAGTTTGTCCACAGCTCTGTCTCTCTCTCTGTGTCTGCCTTTCCTTCTTGTCTCTCTTGGTCAATGAGAGTTTCTCCACAAAGCCTGTGATTCACCTTAACCTTGGCGAGCTACATCAAACTAATCCAGCAGAATTGTGCTCGGTACAATATCTTGCCTTGGACATGATTATTTTCTTCTTCTTTGGGATTTGGTTGGCGGATTGCATCCAACGTTTACGTTGCATACACCGCCACCTACTGTACTGGAGTGTGAGGCCAGTCACAACCTGCCTACGTTAAATATCTTCATTAGTCCTGTTCCTCTAAGATTTCTGGTTAGCTAGCTAATAGGTAACATTTTAAAGAACAACAATGTTACTATCTCCCACCCCTTTCTCCTCCCTCCTACACCCCTCCACCCTTCCTCTCCTCCCTCCTACACCCCTCCACCCTTCCTCTCCTCCCTCCTACACCCCTCCACCCTTCCTCTCCTCCACCCTTCATCCTTCCATGTTCCTCCCATCTTCAATCTCTCCTCCACCCTCTCTCTGCCGCTCTAATCTTCCACTACGCCCCCCTCAACCCTTCTCCTCACTCCACCCTTCCTCTCCTCCCTCCTCCACCCTTCCTCTCCTCCCTCCTTCACCCTTCCTCTCCTCCCTCCTTCACCCTTCCTCTCCTCCCTCCTTCACCCTTCCTCTCCTCCCTCCTCCACCCTTCCTCTCCTCCCTCCTCCACCCTTCCTCTCCTCCCTCCTCCACCCTTCCTCTCCTCCCTCCTCCACCCTTCCTCTCCTCCACCCTTCCTCCACCCTTCCTCTCCTCCCTCCTCCACCCTTCCTCTCCTCCCTCCTCCACCCTTCCTCTCCTCCCTCCTCTCCACCCTTCCTCTCCTCCCACCCTTCTCCCCTCCACCCTTCCTCTCACCCCCTTCCTCCCTCCACCCTTCCTCTCTCCCTCCTTCACCCTTCCTCTCCTCCCTCCTCCACCCTTCCTCTCCTCCTCCCTCCCACCCCCTCCTCCCTCCCACCCTTCCTCTCCTCCCTCCTCCACCCTTCCTCTCCTCCCTCCTCCACCCTTCCTCCTCCCTCCACCCTTCCTCTCCACCCTTCCTCTCATCCCCCTCTTCTCCCCTCCACCCTTCCTCTCACCACCCCCTTCTCTCCCTCCACCCTTCCTCTCACCACCCCCTTCTCTCCCTCCACCCTTCCTCTCACCACCCCCTTCTCTCCCTCCACCCTTCCTCTCACCACCCCCTTCTCCCCCTCTACCCTTCCTCTCACCACCCCTTTTCTCTCCCTCCTCCCTTCCTCTCATCACCCCTCTTCTCTCCCTCCACCCTTCCTCTCCTCCCTCCTCCCTCTCACCACCCCCTTCTCTCCCTCCACCCTTCCTCTCCTCCCTCCTCCCTCTCATCACCCCTCTTCTCCCCCTCCTAGGCGCGTGTGGAGAAACAGGTGGCCTTCGAGGAGAAAGGAGAGGAGCTGGAGAGGAACATGGCAGAGTGTAAGAGATGTCTGGAAGAGGTGCAGTACAGAGTGAAGGAGTTAGAGGAGGAAGGAAAGAAGGAGGGAGAGGAGGAGAGGAAGACGGCGCTGAGCAAGGCCCAGGCCGAGGAGAAGAAATACAGAAAGGATCAACGCTTGTGGGAGAAGAAGATGGAGGAACACCGGAGAGAGGAGAAAAAGATGCCTTGGAACGTTGACACGCTCAGCAAAGAGGGATTCAGCAAGGTGAGATATTGAGGCCGTAGCATTTCGCTACACCTGCTAAACATGTGTATGTGACAAGTCAATTAGATTTGATTATAGATACACCACTCCCTCAACAAAGAGGGCTTCAGCCAGGTGAGATAGAGATACACCACTCCCTCAACAAAGAGGGCTTCAGCCAGGTGATATAGAGATACACCACTCCCTCAACAAAGAGGGCTTCAGCCAGGTGATATAGAGATACACCACTCCCTCAACAAAGAGGGCTTCAGCCAGGTGAGATAGAGATACATCACTCCCTCAACAAAGAGGGCTTCAGCCAGGTGAGATAGAGATACACCACTCCCTCAACAAAGAGGGCTTCAGCCAGGTGAGATAGAGATACACCACTCCCTCAACAAAGAGGGCTTCAGCCAGGTGAGATAGAGATACACCACTCCCTCAACAAAGAGGGCTTCAGCCAGGTGATATAGAGATACACCACTCCCTCAACAAAGAGGGCTTCAGCCAGGTGAGATAGAGATACATCACTCCCTCAACAAAGAGGGCTTCAGCCAGGTGAGATAGAAGATACACCACTCCCTCAAGGAAAGAAGGGCTTCAGCCAGGTGAGATAGAAAGATCACACACTCCTCAAGTTTCCACTGCTTCAGCCACTGAAATATATCTTATTCTACCACTCCTCTCAACAAAGAGGACTTCCTCCAGGTGAGATAAAGATACACCACTCTTCTCTCTCTGTTATACAAAGAGGGCTTCAGCCAGGTTTTGTAGATAAACACAAGAGATATCAAACACTTTGGTGAGTTTCAACAAAAGGGCTTCAGCCAGGTGATATCTGTATACACCAATATAATCAACAAATAATATCTTCAAACCATTTGTTATATCTGAATTCTATGCATTCTCTTCTGTCTGTTATAACATACACTTCTCTCTCTGTCTGTTATAACAACACTTCTCTCAACTACTGATGTCAACACTTTCTCTCTGTCTGTTATAACAACACTTCTTGTCTGTCTGTTATAACAACACTTCTCTCTATAACCCTTCTCTCTCTCTGTTATAACAACACTTCCTCTCAGAGTCTGTTATAACAAAACTTCTCTCTCTGACTGTCTGTTATAACAACAGGAGAAACTCTCTCTTTTGTCTGTTATAACAAAGAGATCAAACTTCTGTCTGTTTAACAACACTTCTCTCTAAACTGTCTGTTATAACAACTGTTCTCTCTCTCTGTCTGTTATAACAACACTTCTCTCTCTGTTATAACAACACTTCTCTCTGTTATAACTCTCTGTCTGTTATAACAACACTTCTCTCTCTCTGTTATAACAACACTTCTCTCTGTCTGTTATAACAACACTTCTCTCTCTCTGTCTGTTATAACAACACTTCTCTCTCTGTCTGTTATAACAACACTTCTCTCTCTGTCTGTTATAACAACACTTCTCTCTCTCTCTGTCTGTTATAACAACACTTCTCTCTCTCTGTCTGTTATAACAACGCTTCTCTCTCTCTCTCTGTTATAACAACACTTCTCTCTCTCTGTCTGTTATAACAACACTTCTCTCTCTGTCTGTTATAACAACACTTCTCTCTCTCTGTCTGTTATAACAACACTTCTCTCTCTCTGTCTGTTATAACAACACTTCTCTCTCTCTGTCTGTTATAACAACACTTCTCTCTCTCTGTCTGTTATAACAACACTTCTCTCTCTCTGTCTGTTATAACAACACTTCTCTCTCTCTCTGTCTGTTATAACAACACTTCTCTCTCTCTGTCTGTTATAACAACACTTCTCTCTCTCTCTGTCTGTTATAACAACACTTCTCTCTCTCTCTGTCTGTTATAACAACACTTCTCTCTCTCTCTGTCTGTTATAACAACACTTCTCTCTCTCTGTCTGTTATAACAACACTTCTCTCTCTGTCTGTTATAACAACACTTCTCTCTCTCTCTGTCTGTTATAACAACACTTCTCTCTCTCTCTGTCTGTTATAACAACACTTCTCTCTCTCTCTGTCTGTTATAACAACACTTCTCTCTGTCTGTTATAACTTCTCTCTCTGTCTGTTATAACAACACTTCTCTCTCTCTCTAACAACACTTCTCTCTCTCTCTGTCTGTTATAACAACACTTCTCTCTCTCTCTGTCTGTTATAACAACACTTCTCTCTCTCTCTGTCTGTTATAACAACACTTCTCTCTCTCTCTGTCTGTTATAACAACACTTCTCTCTCTCTCTGTCTGTTATAACAACACTTCTCTCTTAATGTCTGTTATAACAACACTTCTCTCTCTCTCTTTATAACAACACTTCTCTCTCTTCTGTCTGTTATAACAACACTTCTCTCTCTGTCTGTTATAACAACACTTCTCTCTCTCTGTCTGTTATTGTCTGTAACAACAGTCAGAAGTCCTGTCTGATAACAACACTTCTTCCTGGTGTCTGTTATAACAACACTTCTTCCTGGTCTGTCATGTTATCGACCTGGAGGTGGATGAGGTGATAACAACACTTCCTGGTTATCTGTCTGTTATAACAACCTGGAGGTGGAGGAGGTGTTATAACAACACTTGACTTCCTGTCTGTCATCATGTGAATCGACCTGGAGGTGGAGGAGGTGGGGGGGGGGTGACTTCCTGGTTATCATGTGTATCGACCTGGAGGTGGAGGAGGTAAGGGGGGGACTTCCTGGTCATCATGTGTATCGACCTGGAGGTGAGGGGGGGGGGGGGGTGACTTCCTGGTCATCATGTGTATCGACCTGGAGGTGGAGGAGGTGAGGGGGGGGGGTGACTTCCTGGTTATCATGTGTATCGACCTGGAGGTGGAGGAGGTGAGGGGGGTGACTTCCTGGTTATCATGTGTATCGACCTGGAGGTGGAGGAGGTGGGGGGGGTGACTTCCTGGTTATCATGTGTATCGACCTGGAGGAGGGGGGGGTGTTTCACAGATATTGTGTGTGTCATGTTTACATCTTTGTGTGTGTGTGTGTGTGTGGTGTGTGTGTAGAAACATGGTTTGATGGATCAGGTAGCCCATCAGACCATAGTGATGCAGTTCATCTTAGAGTTGGCTAAGAGCCTGAAGATCGACCCTCGAGGATGTTTCAGAGAGTTCTTCCAAAAGATCAAGGTGTGTGTTGCCTTTTGTTCATTTAAAAGGCCGATATTCAATCAGAGACGCGTTATTGTATTACAGACAGAAACGCTGCACATATCGGGTCAAGTGGAAATGACCTTTTTAAATGAAAAGCCTTGTTTTCTAGTCGATAACGACTCCTTTGATTGAATCCCGGCTTTATGAGTTGATGTTTTAACTTCACGCGTGTATCTACTGTGTACACTGACACCTCTGTCTCTCTCTCTCTCTGTCTGTCAGACTCTACTGTGTAACACTGTATATATCCTCTGTCTGTCAGACTCTACTGTGTACACTGACACCTCTGTCTCTCTCTGGTTATCTGTCTGTCAGACTCTACTGTGTACACTGACACCTCTTCTGTCTGTCTGTCTGTCAGACTGTGTACACTGACTCTGTCTCTGTCTGTCAGACTCTACTGTGTACACTGACACCTCTGTCTGTCAGACTCTGTCTCATCTCTGTCTGACTCTCTGTGTGTCAGACTCCTGGTCATCATGTGTATCGTGTGGACACTGACACCCTGTCTCTCTGTCTGTCAGACTCTACTGGTGACACTGACACCCCTGGTCATCATGTCTGTCAGACCTGGAGGACTGACACCCCTCTCATCTGTCTGTCAGACTCTACTGTGTACACTGACACCTCTGTCTCTCTGTCTGTCAGACTCTGTGTGTACACTGACACCTCTCTCTGTCTGTGCCTCTGTCTGTCAGACTCTACTGTGTACACTGATCTGTCTCTCTGTCTGTCAGACTCTACTGTGTACACTGACACCTCTCTCTCTGTCTGTCTCTCTGTCTGTCAGACTCTACTGTGTACACTGACACCTCTGTCTCTCTGTCTGTCAGACTCTACTGTCTCTGTCTGTCAGACTCTTTGATGTACACTGACACCTCTGTCTCTCTGTCTGTCAGACTCTACTGTGTTTAACTGACACCCCTCTCTCTGTCTGTCAGACTCTACTGTGTACACTGACACCTGTCTCTCTCTCTGTCTGTCAGACTCTACTGTGTAACACTGACACCTCTCTCTCTGTCTGTCAGACTCTACTGTGTACACTGACACCTCTGTCTCTCTCTGTCTGTCAGACTCTACTGTGTACACTGACACCTCTCTCTCTCTCTCTCTGTCTGTCTGTCAGACTCTACTGTGTAACACTGTCTCTCTCTCTCTCTCTCTGTCTGTCAGACTGCCGACCAGCCCTATCAGGAGGCCTTTACTGATGAGCTGGAGTCCTTTAAAGAGAGAGTTCGAGGCAGAGCTAAGATCAGGATACAAAAGGTCATTTTCCCTCCATTTTGTTTTTCTCTCTTGCTTCAAGGTGTTTAGAGGTGTTTTTATGGAAGTGGGAGAAGTTCAAAGCGATATTGAATCCAAAAGCATTCTGACGTTCACACTTTTAGCTCAGTTGGTAGAGCATGGCGCTTGTAACGCCAGGGTAGTGGGTTCGATCCCCGGGACCACCCATACGTAGAATGTATGCACACATGACTGTAAGTCGCTTTGGATAAAAGCGTCTGCTAAATGGCATATATTATTATTATTACTTTTCTGGTCCTGATGAACCGAATACTAAAATACATACATACAGTTGAAGTCAGAAGTTTACATACACTCATGTTGGAGTCATTAAAACTTGTTTTTCAACCACTCCACAAATTTCTTGTTAACAAACTATAGTTTTGGCAAGTGGGTTAGGACATCTACTTTGTGCAACGACACAAGTCATTTTTCCAACAATTGTTTACAGATGGATTATTTCACTAATAATTCACTGATTCACAATTCCAGTGGGTCAGAAGTTTACATACACTAAGTTGACTGTGGATGTATTTCAAGGCCTACCTTCAAACTCAGTGCCTCTTTGCTTGACATCAAGGGGAAATCAGCCAAGACCTTTGTGGACCTCCACAAGTCTGCTTCATCCTTGGGAGAAATTTCCAAACGCCTGAAGGTACCACGTTTATCTGTACAAACAATAGTATAAACACCATGGGACCACGTAGACGTCATACCGCTCAGGAAGGAGACGCATTCTGTCTCCTAGAGATGAACGTGCTTTGGTGAGAAAAGTGCAACTCAATCCCAGAACAACAGCAACGGACCTTGAAGATCCTGGAGGAAACAAAAGTACAAAAGCATCTATATCCACAGTAAAACTAGTCCTATATCGACATAACCTGAAAGGTCGCTCAGCAAGGAAGAAGCCACTGCTCCAAAACCGCCATAAAAGACAGACTACGGTTTGCAACTGCACATGGGGACAAAGATCGTACTTTTTGAAGAAATGTCCTCTGGTCTGATGAAACAAAAATTGTTCGGCCATAATGACCATCGTTATGTTTGAAGGAAAAAGGGAGGCTTGCAAGCTGAAGAACACTATCCCAACCGTGAAGCACGGGGTGGCAGCATCATGTTGTGGAGGTGCTTTGCTGCAGGAGGGAATGGTGCACTTCACAAAATGGAAGGAATCATGAGGATGGAAAATTATGTGGATATATTGAAGCAACATCTCAAGACATCAGTCAGGAAGTTAAAGCTTGGTCGCAAATGGGTCTTCCAAATGGACAATGACCCCAAGCATTGTTCCAAAACGGTGACAACATGGCTTAAGGACAAAGTCAAAATTTGTGGGCAGAACTGATAAAAGTGTGTGCGAGCAAGGAGGCCTACAAACCTGACTCAAGTTACACCAGCTCTGTCAGGAGGAATGTGCCAAAATTCACCCAACTTATTGTGGGAAGCTTGTGGAAGGCTACCTGAAACATTTGACCCAAGTTACACTCAATTAGTATTTGCCTTTAAATTGTTTGTGTAAACTTCTGGCCCACTGGGAATGTGATGAAATAAATCAATCATTCTCTCTACTATTATTATGACATTTAACATTCTTAAAATATGGTGATCCTAACTGATCTAAGACAGGACATTTTTACTAGGATTAAATGTCAGGAATTGTGATTTATGTATTTGATTAAGGTGTATGTAAACTTCTGACTTCAACTGTACATAGAGTGAAATATGAGGCAAAAGGTTCAAAATGAAAAGAATAAACTCATTGTTAAAGGCTATGGAGGAGTATGAGGAGGAGGAGAGACAGAACAGACTGGGGCCAGGTGGACTGGACCCTGTGGATGTCTACGATACTCTGCCAGAGGTAACACACACACACAGAGAGAGAGAGAGAGAGACACACACACACACGCACAGCACACACACAGAGAGAGACACACACACACAGCACAGAGAGAGACACACACACACACGCGCGCACACACACACACACGCACACAGACACACACACACACACACACACACACACACACACACACACACACACACACGCGCACAGAGAGAGACACACACACACACACACACACACACACACGCGCGCACACACACACACACGCACACACACACACAC
>NW_025745744.1:416484-433984 GCF_021184085.1 Oncorhynchus gorbuscha | reverse complement strand
AATAAAACATGTTGTACTGACCAATAAAACATGTTGTACTGACCAATAAAACATGTTGTACTGACCAATAAAACATGTTGTACTGACCAATAAAACATGTACTGACCAATAAAACATGTTGTACTGACCAATAAAACATGTACTGACCAATAAAACATGTTGTACTGACCAATAAAACATGTTGTACTGACCAATAAAACATGTTGTACTGACCAATAAAACATGTACTGACCAATAAAACATGTACTGACCAATAAAACATGTTGTACTGACAATAAAACATGTACTGACCAACTAAAACATGTTGTAAATGACATAATTAAAACATGTTGTACTGACCAATAAAACATGTACTGACCAATAAAACATGTACTGACCAATAAAACATGTTGTACTGACCAATAAAACATGTTGTACTGACCAATAAAACATGTACTGACCAATAAAACATGTTGTACTGACCAATAAAACATGTTGTACTGACCAATAAAACATGTTGTACTGAGAGGACGTTGTTTTTATAGGCAGAGGCAACTCATTCCATTCTGAGGCTCCAGTATACAAGAAAGTACCTTTTCCCAGCATTTCTCCTGAACCTGTATAAGCACACATCAGCAACACCTGATGTGTTGATGAGCTGTGATTGTGTGCATCCCTAACACGAGGAAAGTAATCACTTAGACATCTGGGCGCAGGACCATAAATACTCCTGTAAACAAAACCTAGTCTAATCTGGAGATTCATTCATCCTCAAAGAGAGCTGAGTGGAGCTGTTCATTCATTCTCAAAGAGGGCTGAGTGGAGCTGTTCATTCATCCTCAAAGAGGGCTGAGTGGAGCTGTTCATTCATTCATCCAATCAAAGAGTTGTACTGAGTGGAGCTGTTCATTCATTCATCCTCAAAGAGGCTGAGTGGAGCTGTTCATTCATTTTCATCCTCAAAGAGAGCTGAGTGGAGCTGTTCATTCATTCATCCTCAAAGAGAGCTGAGTGGAGCTGTTCATTCATTCATCCTCAAAGAGGGCTGAGTGGGCTGCTGGAGCATTCATTCATCCTCAAAGAGAGCTGAGTGGAGCTGTTCATTCATCCTCAAAGAGGGCTGAGTGGAGCTGTTCATTCATTCATCCTCAAAGAGAGCTGAGTGGAGCTGTTCATTCATTCATCCTCAAAGAGAGCTGAGTGGAGCTGTTCATTCATTCATCCTCAAAGAGGGCTGAGTGGAGCTGTTCATTCATTCATCCTCAAAGAGAGCTGAGTGGAGCTGTTCATTCATTCATCCTCAAAGAGGGCTGAGTGGAGCTGTTCATTCATTCATCCTCAAAGAGGGCTGAGTGGAGCTGTTCATTCATTCATCCTCAAAGAGAGCTGAGTGGAGCTGTTCATTCATTCATCCTCAAAGAGAGCTGAGTGGAGCTGTTCATTCATTCATCCTCAAAGAGGGCTGAGTGGAGCTGTTCATTCATTCATCCTCAAAGAGGGCTGAGTGGAGCTGTTCATTCATTCATCCTCAAAGAGAGCTGAGTGGAGCTGTTCATTCATTCATCCTCAAAGAGAGCTGAGTGGAGCTGTTCATTCATTCATCCTCAAAGAGGGCTGAGTGGAGCTGTTCATTCATTCATCCTCAAAGAGAGCTGAGTGGAGCTGTTCATTCATTCATCCTCAAAGAGGGCTGAGTGGGGCTATTCATTCATTCATTCTTCTGAGCAGTCACATTTACATTTACATTTAAGTCATTTAGCAGACGCTCTTATCCAGAGCGACTTACAAATTGGTGCATTCACCTTAATCTGAATGGAGGGTTCCTTTAAGGAAGTGAGTGAGGGGGAGAGATGTTTGTGTGTATATATACTGAATAAAAATATACTGCAACATGTAAAATGATGGTCCCATGTTTCATGAGCTGAAATAAAAGATCCCAAAAATGTTCTGTACTCACAAAAAAGCCATGGTA
Organism: Oncorhynchus gorbuscha; assembly: GCF_021184085.1. NCBI lineage: Eukaryota > Metazoa > Chordata > Actinopteri > Salmoniformes > Salmonidae > Oncorhynchus > Oncorhynchus gorbuscha. Next base: position 432,033 of record NW_025745744.1, on the reverse strand, counting down.
ATCTATCCACCTGACAGGTGTGGCATATCAAGAAGCTGATTAAACAGCATGATCACTACACAGGTGCACCTTGTGCCGGGGACAATAAAAGGCCACTCTAAAATGTGCAGTTTTGTCACACAACACAATGCCACTGATGTCACAAGTTTTGAGGGAGTGTGCAAATGGCATGCTGACTGCAGGAATGTCCACCAGAGCTGTTGGCAGAAAATGTAATGTTAATTTCTCTACCATGAGCCGCCTCAACGTCATTTTAGAGAATTTGGCAATACGTCCAACCGGTCTCACAAATGCAGACCACGTGTAACCACACCAGCCCAGGACCACATCCGGGTTCTTCACTTGCGGGATCGTCTGAGACCCGCCACCTGGACAGCTGATGAAACTGTGGGTGCACTGAAGAATTTCTGCACAAACTGTCAGAAACCTGCCTCATGTAAGCTCATCTGGGTGCTCGTCGTCCTCACCAGGGTCTTGACCTGACTGCAGGTCGGCATTGTAACTGACTTTAGTGGGCAAATGCTCACCTTCGATGGCCACTGGCACGCTGGAGAAGTGTGCTCTTCACGGATAAATCCCGGTTTAAACTGCACCCGGGCAGATGGCAGACAGCGTGTATGGCGATGTGCCCCATGGTGGTGGTGGAGTTATAGTATGGGCAGGCATAAGCTACAGACAGAGAGAGTGTGAGAATGTATGAGTGAAACTGAGAGTGAGTGAGAGAGAGAGTGAATGTGAGAGAATGTTTGAGTGAGTGAGTGAGAGAATGTATGAGTGAAACTGAGAGTGGGTGAGAGAGAGAGTGAATGTGAGAGAATGTTTGAGTGAGTGAGTGAGAGAATGTATGAGTGAAACTGAGAGTGAATGTGAGAGAATGTATGAGTGAAACTGAGAGTGGGTGAGAGAGAGAGTGAATGTGAGAGAATGTTTGAGTGAGTGAGTGAGAGAGAGTGAGTGAGTGAGTGAGTGAGTGAGTGAGTGAGTGAGTGAGTGAGTGAGTGAGTGAGTGAGTGAGTGAGTGAGAGAGAGTGTGAGAGTGTGAGAATGTATGAGTGAAACTGAGAGTGGGTGAGTGACAGTGAGTGAGAGAATGTTTGAGTGAGAGTGAGAGAGAGAGTGAGTGAGTGAGTGAGTGAGTGAGTGAGAGAGAGAGAGAGAGTGTGAGAGTGTGAGAATGTATGAGTGAAACTGAGAGTGGGTGAGTGACAGTGAGTGAGAGAATGTTTGAGTGAGAGTGAGTGAGTGAGTGAGTGAGTGAGTGAGTGAGTGAGTGAGTGAGTGAGTGAGTGAGTGAGTGAGTGAGTGAGAGAGTGAGAGAGTGAGTGAATGTGAGAGAATGTATGAGTGAGAGTGAGAGAGAGAGTGAGTGAGTGAGAGTGAGTGAAAGAATGTTTGAGTGAGAGTGAGAGTGAGTGAGAGAGTGAATGTGAGATGGGGCAGGTTTGGGTTTAACTTTTCCTCTCCCCATCCAACTAGGCAGTACTGCATCGAGCTCAAGTGTGTGTGTGTGCATGTGTGTTTGTGTGTATATAATAGAGGAGGGATGTGTCTCATCAGGGGGATTAGGGAGACCGCTGTAGAAAGAGGGAAGGGGGAGAAAAGGGTGAGGGGGTATTGGGGGAGACCACTGTAGATGGGGGGGTGAGGGGGTGTTGGGGGAGACCACTGTAGATGGGGGGGGGTGAGGGGGTATTAGGGGAGACCACTGTAGAAAGAGGGAGGGGGTAGCTGGTGGAGCTGTGGGTATTATACATGAGTCTGCCAGGCATTTCTCTTTCTTCACTGTGACACACTGGTCTCTGCAGAGAGAGAGAGAGAGGGGAGGGAGAGAGAGAGAGAGAGAGAGAGAGAGAGAGAGAGAGGGGAAGGGAGAGAGAGAGAGAGAGAAGGAGAGGAAGACAGAGAGGGAGAGGAAGACAGAGATTTCGAGCAAGGGAGAGAGAGAGAGCGAGAAAGAGGGGAAGGGAAGAGAGGGAGAGAGAGAGAGAGAGAGAGAGAGAGAGAGAGAGAGAGAGAGAGAGAGAGAGAGAGAGAGAGAGAGAGAAAGAGAGAGGGAGGGAGGGAGAGAGAGATAGACAGAGGGATATAGAGCAAGGGAGAGAGAGAGAGAGAGAGAGAGAGAGAGAGAGAGAGAGAGAGAGAGAGAGAGAGAGAGAGAGAGAGGAAGACAGAGATATAGAGCAAGGGAGAGAAAGCGTCAGAGAGAGGAGGGAAACCGAGACAGAGAGTGGAGGCTGAGCGCATCTCTCCATTGATCTTGAACCATCAAGGTGAGTGGTGTTTTCTCCCCCTGCAGTGTGTGTGTGTGTGTGTGTGTGTGTGTGTGTGTGTGTGTGTGTGTGTGTGTGTGTGTGTGTGTGTGTGTGTGTGTGTGTGTGTGTGTGTGTGTGTGTGTGTGTGTGTGTGTGTGTGTGTGTGTGTGTGACAGATGTCGTTAGCATTGCGTGTGTAGAATGACATGTGACGTTAAAAGGGTAGACCACGTATAATCAACGTGCCAGTCGTGAGTGTGTGTGTGGTGTGTGTCTATGGTGTGGGTGTGTGTTGTGTCCATGTTGTGTGTAGGGGAAACTATAGTAGCAGAATTGATGGAGGCTAGCTAGCTACCTGCTGATGCTGTATTGTGGAGGCTAGCTAGCTACATGGTGATGCTGTATTGTAGGGGCTAGCTACATGGTGATGCTGTATTGTGGAGGCTAGCTACCTGCTGATGCTGTATTGTGGAGGCTAGCTAGCTACATGGTGATGCTGTATTGTGGAGGCTAGCTAGCTACATGGTGATGCTGTATTGTGGAGGCTAGCTACATGGTGATGCTGTATTGTGGAGGCTAGCTACATGGTGATGCTGTATTGTGGAGGCTAGCTACATGGTGATGCTGTATTGTGGAGGCTAGCTACATGGTGATGCTGTATTGTGGAGGCTAGCTACATGGTGATGCTGTATTGTGGAGGCTAGCTAGCTACATGGTGATGCTGTATTGTGGAGGCTAGCTAGCTACATGCTGATGCTGTATTGTGGAGGCTAGCTACATGGTGATGCTGTATTGTGGAGGCTAGCTACATGGTGATGCTGTATTGTGGAGGCTAACTAGCTACATGGTGATGCTGTATTGTGGAAGCTAGCTACATGGTGATGCTGTATTGTGGAGGATAGCTACATGGTGATGCTGTATTGTGGAGGCTAGCTACACGGTGATGCTGTATTGTGGAGGTTAGCTACATGGTGATGCTGTATTGTGGAGGCTAGCTACGTGGTGATGCTGTATTGTGGAGGCTAGCTAGCTACATGGTGATGCTGTATTGTGTAGGCTAGCTACATGGTGATGCTGTATTGTAGAGGCTAGCTACATGGTGATGCTGTATTGTGGAGGCTAGCTACACGGTGATGCTGTATTGTAGAGGATAGCTACATGCTGATGCTGTATTGTGGAGGTTAGCTACATGGTGATGCTGTATTGTGGAGGTTAGCTACATGGTGATGCTGTATTGTGGAGGATAGCTAGCTACATGGTGATGCTGTATTGTGGAGGCTAGCTACACGGTGATGCTGTATTGTGGAGGCTAGCTACACGGTGATGCTGTATTGTAGAGGCTAGCTACATGCTGATGCTGTATTGTAGAGGCTAGCTACACGGTGATGCTGTATTGTAGAGGCTAGCTACATGGTGATGCTGTATTGTAGAGGCTAGCTACATGGTGATGCTGTATTGTAGAGGATAGCTACATGGTGATGCTGTATTGTGGAGGCTAGCTACACGGTGATGCTGTATTGTAGAGGATAGCTACATGGTGATGCTGTATTGTAGAGGCTAGCTACACGGGGATGTTGTACTGTGTATAGTCAGCTGCCTCAGGATGTGTGTGTGTGTGTGTGTGTGTGTGTGTGTGTGTGTGTGTGTGTGTGTGTGTGTGTGTGTGTGTGTGTGTGTGTGTGTGTGTGTGTGTGTGTGTGTGTGTGTGTGTGTGTGTGTGTGTGTGTGTCAAAAGGAGTACTCTAGCATCCTGGTCAAAAGGAGTACTCTAGCATCCTGGTCAAAAGCTCTATCCTGGTTAAAGGAGTACTCTAGCATCCTGGTTAAAGGAGTACTCTAGCATCCTGGTCAAAAGCATCCTGGTCAAAAGGAGTACTCTAGCATCCTGGTCAAAGGAGTACTCTAGCATCCTGGTCAAAAGGAGTACTCTAGCATCCTGGTCAAAAGGAGTACTCTAGCATCCTGGTCAGAAGGAGTACTCTAGCATCCTGGTCAAAGTACTCTAGCATCCTGGTAAAAGGAGTACTCTAGCATCCTGGTCAAAAGGAGTTCATCCTGGTCAAAAGCATCCTGGTCAATCCTGGTCAAAAGGAGTACTCTAGCATCCTGGTCAAAAGGAGTACTCTAGCATCCTGGTCAAAGGAGTACTCTAGCATCCTGGTCAGCATCCTGGTCAAAAGGAGTACTCTAGCATCCTGGTCAAAAGTCAAAAGGAGTACAAAAAGGAGTACTCTAGCATCCTGGTCAAAAGAGTAAATCCTGGAAAAGTTCTCCTGGTCAAAAGCATCCTGGTCAAAGGAGTACAATCCTGGTCAAAAGGAGTACTCTAGCATCCTGGTCAAAAGGAGTACTCTAGCATCCTGGTCAAAAGGAGTACTCTAGCATCCTGGTCAAAGGAGTACTCTAGCATCCTGGTCAAAGGAGTACTCTAGCATCCTGGTCAGAAGGAGTACTCTAGCATCCTGGTCAAAAGGAGTACTCTAGCATCCTGGTCAAAAGGAGTTCTCTAGCATCCTGGTTAAAGGAGTACATCCTGGTCAAAAGGAGTACTCTAGCATCCTGGTCAAAGGAGTACTCTAGCATCCTGGTCAAAAGGAGTTCTCTAGCATCCTGGTCAAAAGGAGTACTCTAGCATCCTGGTCAGAAGGAGTACTCTAGCATCCTGGTCAAAAGGAGTACTCTAGCATCCTGGTTAAAGGAGTACTCTAGCATCCTGGTTAAAGGAGTACTCTAGCATCCTGGTCAAAAGGAGTTCTCTAGCATCCTGGTCAAAAGGAGTACTCTAGCATCCTGGTCAAAAGGAGTTCTCTAGCATCCTGGTCAGAAGGAGTTCTCTAGCATCCTGGTCAGAAGGAGTAGCATCCTGGTTAAAGGAGTTCTCTAGCATCCTGGTCAAAGGAGTACTCTAGCATCCTGGTCAAAGGAGTTCTCTAGCATCCTGGTCAAAGGAGTTCTCTAGCATCCTGGTCAGAAGGAGTTCTCTAGCATCCTGGTCAAAAGGAGTTCTATAGGAAGCATCCTGGTCAGAAGGAGTACTCTAGCATCCTGGTCAGAAGGAGTGCACTATATAGGGGATAAGGTGTAATTTGGGATTCAGACTGTGTTTTTAATATGGATGTTTTTACCAATGTCATGCTCTGCTCTCTGTCTACAGTGTTCCTCTTTGTCCAGGACACTGACCTGTTGTCTGATACACCGGCCAATCAAAACCAGGGTTACAGTGGCAGTCATGTCAGGGATGCACCGTTCAACCAATCAGAGCTAGGATTCTACACATTTTGGTGTTCCGTTGCACAGATGAACCAATCACACGCAGGTGTCTCACTCTGCATCCCACAGAACCTACGGAACCAGAATCCGACGAACCAATCAGATACAGGATTGCTGGTCCAGAACAAATCCGGAGGATGGCGAGGGTTCATCGCTGTTTCCAAGCAACCAATCGGACTGCAGATTACTAACCTCACCATCTCACTGGATTACACACTTGGGGATTTTAGAGGAACCAGGATTCCAGCCAATCAGAGCTTGTGGAGGACTGAGACGTTGGCGCGTGGTGATTGGCTGCTGAGTCCGATGGGGGCGTGACCCGTGGTTGTGGCCCGGTCTGACCCTGGCTGGTCTGACCCCTAACCTCTAACCCCTGACCTGTAACCCCAGACCCCTCTGGTCCTGGCTCTCCAGCTGCTGTGCTGTTTGGGTTCTGGTCCCGTCCGCACCGGGGGAGGGGCCAAAAAGAACAATCAGCCAATCACTATGAAGAAGAGTCGCAGCGTGCAGCGTCTGTCGCTGGCCGGAGAAGAGGAGGTAACACACACACACAAACACAAACACACACACACAGACACAGACACACACACACACACACACACAGACACTCACAGACACACACAGACACACACAGACACACACAGACACACACACACACATGAGACACAGGAACACACAGACGTTTGTAGGGTAAACACACAGCGTGGAGATCTATTGACTGGACTGTCCCTGGACTACAGTCTCAGGACTTCCTCTTCTTAATGGATGGATTCCCTTCCATCCACTGACCTCAAGACTGCCTTCTGTGGTAGTAGACTGTGTGTGTGTGTGTGTGTGTGTGTGTGTGTGTGTGTGTGTGTGTGTGTGTGTGTGTGTGTGTGTGTGTGTGTGTGTGTGTGTGTGTGTGTGTGTGTGTGTGTGTGTGTGTGTGTGTGTGTGTGTGTGTGTGTGTGTGTGTGTGTGTGTGTGTGTGTGTGTGTGTGTGGCCTCTACAATAACAACAGTGAAGCATCTCTTTACATCTGTAGCTTTGGACAACTAGAGACTGAGACATGGAACATGGAACAGTGTTGCCTAGCAACTAGCAGCCTGCCTTCCATTCCCCCTGTGTTCTGTTGCTACGCTGCTGCAGTGCAGATCACACTCTCTCTGTAGAGGGCTTATACACAACACACACACACACACACGCACGCACGCACGCACGCACGCACGCACGCACGCACGCACGCACGCACGCACGCACGCACGCACGCACGCACACACACACACACACACACACACACACACACACACACACACACACACACACACACAGAGATATGGGGTGCCATAGACCAGCATGCATCCTCTCTAAATCTCAATTTAGTGAGCTCACATAATAAATAATATTACCCTCTATGCTTCCTGTCATTCACATAACATTCCATTCTATGCTTCCTGTCATTCACATAACATTCCATTCTATGCTTCCTGTCATTCACATAACATTCCATTCTATGTTGCCTGTCATTCACATAACATTCCATTCTATGTTTCCTGTCATTCACATAACATTCCATTCTATGTTGCCTGTCATTCACATAACATTCCATTCTATGCTTCCTGTCATTCACATAACATTCCATTCTATGCTTCCTGTCATTCAGTAACATTACCCTCTATGCTTCCTGTCATTCACATAACATTCCATTCTATGCTTCCTGTCATTCAGTAACATTACCCTCTATGCTTCCTGTCATTCACATAACATTCCATTCTATGCTTCCTGTCATACAGTAACATTACCCTCGATTCTTTCTGTCATTCAGTAACATTACCCTCGATTCTTCCTGTCATTCAGTAGATTACCCTCTTTGCTTCCTGTCATTCAGTAGATTACCCTCTTTGCTTCCTGTCATTCAGTAGATTACCCTTTGCTTCCTGTCATTCAGTAGCATTACTCTCTATGCTTCCTGTCATTCAGTAGATTACCCTCAATGCTTCCTGTAATTCAGTAGATTACCCTCTTTGCTTCCTGTCATTCCATAGATTACCCTCTTTGCTTCCTGTCATTCAGTAGATTACCCTTTGCTTCCTGTCATTCAGTAGCATTACCCTCTATGCTTCCTGTCATTCCGTAGATTACCCTCTTTGCTTCCTGTCATTCCGTAGATTACCCTCTTTGCTTCCTGTCATTCCGTAGATTACCCTCTTTGCTTCCTGTCATTCAGTAGATTACCCTCTTTGCTTCCTGTCATTCCGTAGATTACCCTCTTTGCTTCCTGTCATTCCGTAGATTACCCTCTTTGCTTCCTGTCATTCAGTAGATTACCCTCTTTGCTTCCTGTCATTCCGTAGATTACCCTCTTTGCTTCCTGTCATTCAGTAGATTACCCTTTGCTTCCTGTCATTCAGTAGATTACCCTTTGCTTCCTGTCATTCAGTAGATTACCCTCGATGCTTCCTGTCATTCAGTAGATTACCCTTTGCTTCCTGTCATTCAGTAGATTACTCTCTATGCTTCCTGTCATTCAGTAGATTACCCTCAATGCTTCCTGTAATTCAGTAGATTACCCTCTTTGCTTCCTGTCATTCCATAGATTACCCTCTTTGCTTCCTGTCATTCAGTAGATTACCCTTTGCTTCCTGTCATTCAGTAGCATTACCCTCTTTGCTTCCTGTCATTCCGTAGATTACCCTCTTTGCTTCCTGTCATTCCGTAGATTACCCTCTTTGCTTCCTGTCATTCAGTAGATTACCCTCTTTGCTTCCTGTCATTCCGTAGATTACCCTCTTTGCTTCCTGTCATTCCGTAGATTACCCTCTTTGCTTCCTGTCATTCCGTAGATTACCCTCTTTGCTTCCTGTCATTCAGTTTCCCCAGGATAATGACACTGATTCGTCAGGCTGTGCTGAGAAGGCGGAGTCAGGGCTCTACAGCAGCTCCTACACGTCAGGAGCCACTCTGGGGGCGGAGCTACGCATGGGGAGGAGCAGGAGGCTGGCCTCCAGTTTGCAGGTAAAAACAGTAGAAAGAATATGAATGTTTTTACAGCAGAAACATTCTCTGGATTTCATCAGCAGTGCGATACACAACAGTTACTTGCGATCAAACCTGAGAGTTTTCTTGCACAAAGATATTTACACAAGTGTTTTGGAGACGTGGCACAATAGTGGTGTGAACGTTTTGGTGCAGACAAACTTATATTAGTTGTATCACAACCAATGTGAGTGTATCGGAAGGAGAGTTTTGTTATTATGCTTCCTGACAGGCTATTATTGCAAAAGAGACTTACCTGGTTTCATAAACTCTATCATATTGGTTACTTGGTTAATCAATCAATCCTATCGTCCATTCAGGTTCCGTGTTGGCTCCGCCCCCGAGACAGGACACGCTCCCCTGAGATCCTGAGTAACATGCCACGCCCCACGTCCCTGCCCCTCTGCATCCCACCACGCATCGCCATCACACCTGCAGACACAGACAGGTAACACACACACACACATACGCACACACACGCCCCACGTCCCTGCCCCTCTGCATCCCAGAGGGTTGGACTGAAAACCTACAGGACAGTAGATCTCCAGGAAGAGGGTTGGACTGAAGGTACAGGACAGTAGATCTCCAGGAAGAGGGTTGGACTGAACGTACAGGACAGTAGATCTCCAGGAAGAGGGTTGGACAGAAGGTACAGGACAGTAGATCTCCAGGAAGAGGGTTGGACTGAAGGTACAGGACAGTAGATCTCCAGGAAGAGGGTTGGACTGAAGGTACAGGACAGTAGATCTCCAGGAAGAGGGTTGGACTGAACGTACAGGACAGTAGATCTCCAGGAAGAGGGTTGGACTGAACGTACAGGACAGTAGATCTCCAGGAAGAGGGTTGGACAGAAGGTACAGGACAGTAGATCTCCAGGAAGAGGGTTGGACTGAAGGTACAGGACAGTAGATCTCCAGGAAGAGGGTTGGACTGAACGTACAGGACAGTAGATCTCCAGGAAGAGGGTTGGACTGAACGTACAGGACAGTAGATCTCCAGGAAGAGGGTTGGACTGAAGGTACAGGACAGTAGATCTCCAGGAAGAGGGTTGGACTGAACGTACAGGACAGTAGATCTCCAGGAAGAGGGTTGGACTGAAGGTACAGGACAGTAGATCTCCAGGAAGAGGGTTGGACAGCCCTGGGCTATAGTTTGTGAACACCATCTGCTCTGATGTTCTCACCAGACAGTAGTTGAGGAAGATATGAATGAATATTCCCATTGAAACAGATTGAGAATCAAACGATTGAAATGCAGATGCAGTTTGGACAAGTCACTGGTAAAAACGTGAAGACCTCGGTCAACGTGTTGTATTATTGTTGGCCACACTGTCCCGTAAAATCATTCTGTTGTCCCGCATTTGGGTATTTTAAATGTGGTCACCCTTTCTCCCCCCCCCCCTTCAGTAGGTTCCAGGTGGAGATTGGTTTGTCATAATATAATAATCATAGTGTCTGTCTGTCTCTTCCCCAACCTCTCAGTGAGCTGGAGAACGGGGTGTCTCCGGGCCATACCCCTCTTGGCTCCCAGAGTCCCAGCCTGACCCTGCACCCTTCCTTCCCCCAGGGGGGTCGACGAGAGTCCTTCCTCTACCGGTCAGACTCTGACTACGACATGTCCCCCAAAAACTCAGTCTCACGCAATTCTATCGCCAGCGAAGGGTGAGATGGGGGGAGGGAGAGTGTCAGTGTGTGTCTGAGTCAAACCATTGGCCAATTGACATTATCATGACTACATATCTTAATACACTCTGTCTTTATTAATCTCCTTCTCTGTCTCTAACACTCACCCACTCTCTCTCTCTCTCTCTCTGTTTCTAACACTCTCTCTCTCTGTTTCTAACACTCACCCACTCTCTCTCTCTCTCTCTCTGTCTCTCTCTCTCTCTTTCTCTTTCTCTCTCTCTCTCTATCCATTGGCTAATTTGCATTATCATGACTACATATCCTAATATACTCTGTCTCGCTCTCTCTCTGTTTCTAACACTCTCTCTCTCTGTTTCTAACACTCACCCACTCTCTCTCTCTCTCTCTCTGTCTCTCTCTCTCTCTTTCTCTTTCTCTCTCTCTCTCTATCCATTGGCTAATTTGCATTATCATGACTACATATCCTAATATACTCTGTCTCGCTCTCTCTCTGTTTCTAACACTCTCTCTCTGTGTTTCTAACACTCTCTCTCTCTCTCTCTCTCTCTCTCTCTCTCTCTCTCTCTCTCTCTTGGCTAATTTGCATTATCATCTACATATCCTAATATACTCTCTCTCTCTCTCTCTCTTCTCTAACACTCTCTCTCTATCTGACTACATATCCTCTCTCTCTGTCTCTCTCTCTCTCTCTCTCTCTCTCTCCATTGGCTAATTTGCATTATCATGACTACATATCCTAATATACTCTGTCTCTCTCTCTCTCTCTCTCTCTCTCTCTCTCTCTCTCTCTCTCTCTTCTCTCTTCTCTCTCTCTCTCTCTCTCTCTCTCTCTCTCTCTCTCTCTCTCTCTCTCTCTCTCTCTCTCTCTCTCTTTCTCTTTCTCTCTCTCTCTCTCTATCCATTGTCTAATTTGCATTATCATGACTACATATCCTAATATACTCTGTCTCGCTTTGCTCTCTGTTTCTAACACTCTCTCTCTGTGTTTCTAACACTCTCTCCTGTCTCTCTCTCCTCTCTCCATGCTCAACTCTCAAGTCTCTCTCTCTCCTGTCAATCAAAACTCTCTCAGCTGGTCTGCATCCTAATGCTATATAGTCCACTACTTTGGACCATAGGCCTGCTATATAGTGATCTACTTTAGACCAGGACCCCATAGGCCTGCTATATAGTGATCTAACTGTTTCTAACAGACCAGGGCTGCCATCCCTGCTATATAGTGATCTACTTTAGACCTCTCCCTAATAGGCCTGCTATATAGTGATCTACTTTAGACCAGGGCCCCATAGGCCTGCTATATAGTGATCTACTTTAGACCAGGGCCCCATAGGCCTGCTATCTAGTGATCTACTTTTTCCAGGGCCCCTCTAGGTCGTGGACTAAATCCTAGATCTGGATGTAATTGGCTGTCTGTGGGCCTTTCAATGGGCTAATTGTATAACACCAATGTTTAATACTGCCCCCTCTCTCTCCCTCCTCCCTCAGTCTGAACTTCACTCCCAGACAATGTTAATTTGCTTATCATGACTAACCCCAACACTGGTTGGTGTAATTCTCTGTCTTGTCCACAGGAGGTCTCCACTGGGCGGTGCCAGCCTGCGCGCCCCACAACCCCAGAGCAGCTCTATCAGATCAACAGTATGAGCAGCTGGCTACAGACACTCTGGAGGAGCTGGACTGGTGTCTGGACCAGCTAGAGACTCTCTAGGCCTGCATCCAGACTCACCGCTCTGTCAGCGATATGGCCTCCAACAAGGTACTACTGTGATATAAACACAACCATGATATAACCACAACACAACCATGATATAACCACAACTCAACCATGATATAACCACAACACAACCATGATATAACCACAACACAACCATGATATAACCACAACACAACCATGATGTAACCACAACACAACCATGATATAACCACAACACAACCATGATATAACCACAACACAACCATGATGAAATCACAACACAACCATGATATAACCACAACACAACCATGATATAACCACAACACAACCTGATATAATCACAACCAGGGCCCCATGATGTATACCACAATCTACTTTAGACCAGGAAACCCCATAGGCCATGATATAACCACAACACAACCAGGTAACCACAACACAACCATGATGTAACCACAACACAACCATGATGCTAACCACAATCACAACCATGATATAACCTGCAACACAATCTGATTTAACCACAACACAACCATGATATAACCACAACACAACCATGATGTAACCACAACACAACCATGATATAACCACAACACAACCATGATGCAACCACAACACAACCATGATGAAACCACAACACAACCATGATGAAACCACAACACAACCATGATATAACCACAACACAACCATGATATAACCACAACCAACCATGATATAATATACAACACAACCATGATATAACCACAACACAACCATGATATAACCACAACACAACCATGATATAACCACAACACAACCATGATTTGTAACCACAACACAACCATGATGTAACCACAACACAACCATGATGAAACCACAACACAACCATGATGAAACCACAACACAACCATGATGAACCACAACACAACCATGATGATAACCACAACACAACCATGATATAACCACAACACAACCATGATATAACCACAACACAACCATGATATAACCACAACACAACCATGATATAACCACAACACAACCATGATGTAACCACAACACAACCATGATATAACCACAACACAACCATGATGTAACCACAACACAACCATGATGAAACCACAACACAACCATGATAAACCACAACACAACCATGATATAACCACAACACAACCATGATATAACCACAACACAACCATGATATAACCACAACACAACCATGATGAACCACAACACAACCATGATATAACCACAACACAACCATGATATAACCACAACACAACCATGATATAACCACAACACAACCATGATGTAACCACAACACAACCATGATGAAACCACAACACAACCATGATGAAACCACAACACAACCATGATGTAACCACAACACAACCATGATGAAACCACAACACAACCATGATATAACCACAACACAACCATGATATAACCACAACGCAACCATGATATAGCCACAACACAACCATGATGAAACCACAACACAACCATGATGAAACCACAACACAACCATGATATAACCACAACACAACCATGATATAACCACAACACAACCATGATATAACCACAACACAACCATGATATAACCACAACACAACCATGATATAACCACAACACAACCATGATGAAACCACAACACAACCATGATATAACCACAACACAACCATGATGAAACCACAACACAACCATGATGTAACCACAACACAACCATGATGTAACCACAACACAACCATGATGAAACCACAACACAACCATGATGTAACCACAACAGAACATAATAATCTCACCAAGCTTCAACACATTATGAACAGTGAACTGACTAACCCTACAAAAACATCCTCAAACTGCTCCCACAACACAACCATGATGTAACCACAACACAACCATGATATAACCCCCCTTTTCACAACCATTTTATAACCACCCTCACAACCATGATCCCTCCCTCCCCACAACACAACCATCCCTCCCTAACCTCAACCTTTTTCCCCCATTTTGTCCCCCTCAACCCAACCATCCCTCCCTCCCTCCCCCTTTTCCCCCTTTTTCCCCCATTTTCTCCCCCCTCCCTCCCTCCCTCCCTCCCTCCCTCCCTCCCTCCCTCCCACCCACAGTTTAAGAGGATGTTAAACAGGGAGCTGTCTCACCATCAGAGATGAGTATAAACCAGGTGTCTGAGTACATCTCCAGCACGTTCATGGGTGAGTAACCTACCTGGATATGCCTGTAGTTACCTGTAACGTAACCTGAAGTAACCTGTCTGGTCATACCTGTCTGTCTGGTCATACCTGTCTGTCTGGTCATACCTGTCTGTCTGTTCATACCTGTCTGTCTGGTCATACCTGTCTGTCTGGTCATACCTGTCTGTATGTCTGTTAATACCTGTCTATCTGTTCATACCTGTCTGTCTGGTCATACCTGTCTGTCTGTCTGTTCATACCTGTCTGTCTGTCTGTCTGTCTGTCTGTCTGTCTGTCTGTCTGTCTGTCTGTCTGTCTATGTCTGTCTGTCTGTCTGTCTGTCTGTCTGTCTGCTGTCTGTTCATACCTGTCTGTCTGGTCATACCCTCTGTCTGTTCATACCTGTCTGTCTGTTAATACCTGTCTGTCTGTTCATACCTGTCTGTCTGGTCATACCTGTCTGTCTGTCTGTCTGTTCATACCTGTCTGTCTGTTCATACCTGTCTGTCTGTTCATACCTGTCTGTCTGGTAATACCTGTCTGTGTATTTACCTGTCTGTCTGGTCATACCTGTCTGTCTGTTAATACCTGTCTGTCTGTTCATACCTGTCTGTCTGTTCATACCTGTCTGTCTGGTAATACCTGTCTGTGTATTTACCTGTCTGTCTGTTCATACCTGTCTGTCTGTTCATACCTGTCTGTCTGGTCATACCTGTCTGTCTGGTCATACCTGTCTATCTGTTCATACCTGTCTATCTGTTAATACCTGTCTGTCTGGTCATACCTGTCTGTCTATCTGTCTGTCTGTTCATACCTGTCTGTCTGTCTGTCTGTCTGTCTGTCTGTCTGTCTGTTCATACCTGTCTGTCTGTCTGTCTGTCTGTCTGTCTGTCTGTCTGTCTGTCTGTCTGTCTGTCTGTCTGTCTGTCTGTCTGTCTGTCTGTCTGTCTGTCTGTCTGTTCATACCTGTCTATCTGTTCATACCTGTCTGTCTGTCTGTCTGTCTGTCTGTCTGTCTGTCTGTCTGTCTGTCTGTCTGTCTGTCTGTCTGTCTGTGTCTGTCTGTTCATACCTGTCTGTCTGGTCATACCTGTCTGTCTGGTCATACCTGTCTGTCTGTTCATACCTGTCTGTCTGGTCATACCTGTCTGTCTGGTCATACCTGTCTGTCTGTTATACCTGTCTGTCTGTTAATACCTGTCTATCTGTTCATACCTGTCTGTCTGTTAATACCTGTCTGTCTGTCTGTTCATACCTGTCTGTCTGTCTGTCTGTCTGTACTGTCTGTCTGTCTGTCTGTCTACCTGTCTGTCTGTCTGTCTACTGTCTGTCTGTCTGTCTGTCATACCTGTCTGTCTGTTAATACCTGTCTGTCTGTCTGTCTGTCTGTCTGTCTGTCTGTCTGTTGTCTGTCTGTCTGTCTGTCTGTTCATACCTGTCTGTCTGGTCATACCTGTCTGTCTGTTCATACCTGTCTGTCTGGTCATACCTGTCTGTCTGG